>NC_081182.1:196662389-196846358 GCF_029867415.1 Vicia villosa | reverse complement strand
CAAGCAAAAATTAAGAAGAACTCATCCGGAGATGGCCATGAAAATCAAAGAGGAAGTTCAAAAGCAGATCAACGCGGGTTTCCTCGTCACTTCAGAATATCCTCAGTGGTTAGCTAACATTGTTCCCGTTCCTAAGAAAGACGGAAAAGTCCGCATGTGCGTCGACTACAGAGATTTGAACAAAGCTAGCCCTAAGGATGATTTTCCTTTACCACATATTGATATGTTGGTAGACAGTACAGCAAAATCCAAAGTTTTCTCATTCATGGACGGATTTTCAGGATACAACCAAATCAAAATGGCACCTGAAGACATGGAAAAAACAGCTTTCATCACCCCCTGGGGCACGTTCTGCTACCGTGTTATGCCTTTTGGACTAAAGAACGCAGGGGCAACTTATCAAAGGGCCATGACTACACTTTTCCACGACATGATGCATAAGGAAGTGGAAGTCTATGTGGACGACATGATTGCCAAATCAGAAAATGAAGAAGATCACATACAGAATCTGACAAAGTTATTTCAACGCTTACGGAAGTTTCAGCTTCGCCTGAACCCCAACAAGTGTACCTTTGGTGTCTACTCAGGGAAACTCCTTGGTTTCATTGTCAGCAAACGAGGAATCGAAGTAGATCCAGACAAAGTCAAGGCAATTCAAGAAATGCCTTCGCCCAGAACCGAGAAACAAGTTAGAGGATTTCTTGGACGTCTGAATTACATCTCAAGATTCATATATTTCATGACTGCAACTTGCGCTCCTATTTTCAAACTTCTACGGAAAAATCAAAGTTGCGTCTGAACAGACGATTGTCACAAAGCGTTCGACAACATTAAGGAATATCTGCTCGAACCACCCATCTTGTCTCCTCCAGTGGAAGGAAGACCTTTGATAATGTACTTAACCGTCTTAGAAGATTCCATGGGTTGTGTCCTTGGACAGCAAGACGAGACGAGAAGAATGGAGCTGTAGAAGCAGCTAACAAAAACATCAAGAAAATCATTCAGAAGATGGTCATTACTTACAAAGATTGGCATGAAATGCTCCCGTATGCTCTTCATGGTTACCGTACATCAGTACGTACTTCGACTGGAGCAACTCCTTTCTCCCTTGTATATGGCATGGAGGCAGTCCTACCTATAGAGGTTGAGATTCCATCAATGAGAGTCTTGATGGAGGCAAAATTAACAGAAGCCGAGTGGTGTCAAAGCAGATTCGATGAATTGAACTTAATCGAAGAAAAGCGCATGACAGCTTTATGCCACGGACAGCTATATCAACAAAGAATGAAGAAAGCTTTCGACAAAAAGGTTCGACCTCGCACAATCAAAGAAGGCGACCTTGTACTCAAAAAGATTCAATCTTTTCTCACAGATTCGAGAGGGAAATGGACTCCCAATTATGACGGCCCCTACGTGGTCAAGAGAGCTTTCTCAGGAGGAGCCTTAATACTCACGACTATGGATGGAGAAGAATTCACCCGTCCTGTGAACGTCGACGCAGTCAAGAAATACTTCGCCTAAATAAACAAAAAGAACAGCTCGCTAAGTTGAAAACTCGCAAAGAGCGACTTAGGCAAAAAAGAGCGTCTCGGTGAATCGAAAACCCGAAAGGGCGATTCAGGCAAAAGTTAGAGACATAAAAAAAAATATATATTAATCAATCCCGGTAAACTTAAAACCCGAAAGGGGTAGTTTACGCAAAAGTTAGGGATATATGGCAAGTAACTGTGTTCAGGACAAACTTGATCATTCAAAATCCATAGCGGAGTGTTCATCAGCAGTAGGTCATCTTCTACGAAGCACGAATACAGCGCAACTCGGAGTGGAAGGGAGAGATAACGGTTGTCACGTTTCATCGTAGCCCTTTTCCCGAAAATTACCAATTTCCAACTTTGTAAATACTCCATGGAATCAAGCATTTGGCTGATTACCATTCCATATATAATAATTTGAGCCTTGTGCTTTTCCTTTGCAATCTAGTCTTATTCAGTTTCTTGAAATGCATTTTAAGTTTAAACAGTCATTTTCTTGAAACAAATGTTTTCATAAAATAAAAATGAATTTACTTGCAAAATAAAGGTGAAATTTCTTTCTAAGGTTTACAAATGATAGGAAGAATGCAAACAGTTGCTCCGAAAACGGTTGAGACTCCGGGAACCAATATTTCCCCTTGAGGTCGCTTTGCGAACATCTCCCGATGACGGATCTTCACTTCAATTCTTATTACTCATTTCAAACAGCGGACAACTAATAACCAGATATTCCCGAGAGAGTTCGAACTCCAGGAAGAGGACATCTTCTGATCAACAAGAATTCAAGACGTATCTTAGGATTTTACATCCGCGACAATTCTGTTCACATTCACGTTACATTTTATCATTGTCATAACATTCATGCATACATTACATCATAACTGCATAGTCAAATTAGGCTTTTAAATCATGAGAATGCCTAAGTCATTAAGGCATGAACTCAAGTTTCCCCTGCAAGTCCTGGAGAAACTTTTTCCTTCAAGACAACGATCCATGTAGAGAGATTTCCCCAAGCAAGTCAATAAATGGTAGTCTCCCTCAAAGAGATAGTTTGTTCACTTTTGGAATCCCTCAACTGAGAATCTCCTGCAGAGCGACATTCGACAGTCTTCTTCAGATAAGATAGTCTGCTTCACATTCCGGAGCTCCCTACAGGTTTGGTATTTCCCCAGCAAGGTCGAGAGGTACCACTTCTTGTCAGAAGGAAATTCAGAATCTCCCAGCAGATCGACAAATGATTCCCCAGCGGAGTCAGCGAATGATAGTCTTCATCCAAAAGATAGTTCAGATTCCCCAACAGGGTCAGCAAATGGCAGTCTCTTTCAGCAGAAGACAGTTTGCTCACCTTCTATCACAACAAAGTCAGCAAATGGCAGTCTCTTTCAGCAGAAGACAGTTTGCTCACTTTCTCGTAGCAGGGTCTACAAATGGCAGTCTCTCCCAGTAGAAGACAGTTTGTTTCCCCAGCAGTCAGCAAATGGCAGTCTCTTTCAGCAGAAGACAGTTTGCTCACTTTCTTTCATGACAGGGTCTACAAATGGCAGTCTCTCCCAGTAGAAGACAGTTTGTTTCCCCAAAGTCGGCAAATGGCAGTCTCTTTCAGCAGAAGACAGTTTGCTCACTTTCTTTCATGACAGGGTCGACGAATGGCAGTCTCTCCCAGTAGAAGACAGTTTGCTCCCCTAGTAATTGGCAAATGGCAGTCTTTTCCCAAGGAAAGACAGTTTGTCTGCTAAATACTCAAGAGATCGACAAATGGCAGTTTCTTCAAACAGTTTGTCTGTTCTGGGATGCTTAACTCCCCACAGAGTCGATGAATGGCAGTTTTCCTCTTAGGAAAATAGTTCGTTGATTCCCCAGGCATCAGCTGACGAATGGCAGTTTTCACCCCGAAAACAGTTCGTCCGCCTTCAAACGAAGTCATTAGCTCCTCAAAAGATCATGAGGCCATATGACATTCTTTCAAAGACGTCAAGTCAAAAGGGAAGATGGTGAAGTTTCTTTACTACCGTCAAATGGCATCTTATCTCCAAGCGCTGATAAGAAGTTTGATGAGGAAACAAACCTTTGAAGTTTCTTTACTACCGTCAAATGGCATCTTATCTCCAAGCGCTGATAAGAAGTTTGATGAGGAAACAAACCTTTGAAGTTTCTCTACAGCCGTCAAATGGCATCTTACCTCCAAGCGCTGGTAAGAAGTTTGATGAGGAAACAGACCGTTGGAAATTTTCTCTTTATCTGAGATATTGTCCAAACACAACCGAGACCAGTTTCGAGATATAGACATCCGAAACGAGGAGAAGTGGTTTACCTTTTTCTAAGTATCAACACTTAGTTAAAGAAGATGGATTGCGCATCTTGCATTGCCATCCATTCACCAGAATCCACATCAAGTATTTCTGCAGGAGTTAGTCTCCTCATTCCCCGCCAAGTGCGACAACGGGATCAAATCATGCAAAGATCTTATCAATTACAACATCTCAGGAGCGCCCAAAATTCGGGCATTCTTTGATATTTAAGTCTCTTTTACGCAGGAGAGATCGAGATCTCAATCTCTCTCCCTCCAGATAAAAGAAACTTAAATAGGGGCATCTGTCATACCCTAATTTTTGACCCCCCTGAGATGACATATCTTCAGGATTTTTCATCAGGTCAAGACAAGTACCCAGAGCAGTCATTTCTCCATCTGATACCTAATCGAGGATGCACAAAGACAAGAAAGCTCAGGCAAAGGATCAATCAATACAAAGATTAGCCTCTAATACAATCATGGAGCTCAAAAACTTCATTTTTCTCATCTATGATTGATTAGACATCCAGTCATCTGAGTACAGGCTTACTCAGGTCACCAGACTAGGGTTTTGAGCCTATCAAGGACTAAAATCAGGGATCACATTTGGGAAACCCTAAAAAGCCTCAGAGGGTCATTCAAAGACATCAATCATCTTCAAATAACTCATATTACAAGGTCTACTGGACATCACACTTCAATTCAAAGTCTACAGTCATTACTTTCACATGGTCGACAAATTAGGGTTTTGACCTAATTCACCAAGATAGTTGACTTCTGATCAGGGCATGAATCCAAAACTCAAGACATGATTCAAGGATCTCTACTACCTCCATATAATCCATTTATATCATCCATTTGGGGAGAAGATCTTATTTCTACACAAAAGCCCAAAAATTCACTTTGTCAGGAAAAAAGTCAACTGTGAAGGATCATCATTGACTTTTAAGGTTTTTGGTCAAAAAATGACTTTCAAAGATCAATATCATCAATATATGGATGTCAAAGTCATTTGGCCAAAGAAATTCAAAGAAATTCATCAAGGAGCGAAAAGTCGGGAATTAGGGTTTTTAAAGGCATGGTGAGATCTCAAAATTTCACCTACACAACTCAAAAAACTTCCAACATGAAAGTTGTAGATCTTGCAAAATAAAACAACATCTTACAAAGGAACTTTTTTCAAAAGATCAACCATTTATGAAGTTTTGGAGATTTTGAGGTTTAGGTCATAAACACTTAGAAATTTTTCTAAGTGTTTTAACCTAGTTTTCTTCCAACTTTGACCTCATTTTTCACAAATTTCCCAAGTGATTCTGAAGAAGACATAAACTAATGATTTGAAGTAGATGTTTAGGGCTTTCCAAATTGTGTTCAACCTTCTCCAAATTCAATTTGAGCTAGGAGTTATGCTTGTTCAAAGTTGGCCTCATGAAGTGAAATTATAGGTCATGGACACTTTTTGACTTTGCAAATTTTGTGCAAATAACCTCTCTTATGGATGCTACACGACCCATAACACATCTGAAACCATGCCATACATCCATTTTCATCATTGCATAAGGATTAGAGAAGATTCCAAAAACAAATGCATGTGATTATGTAATGATTGCATTTTTGAATTTATGACAAATTGGTGATTCATCAAAGGAATCTTCTCCCAACCAATTGGAGCTCATTTCTGCAGCAATTTGGTCCCCTAAGATCAAGCAAAATCGAGGGCTAGGGGATTGATCAAATGGAATCAAAATTCCCATCATTGCATAAGAGATATTTGCAAACTTTCTTCATGGCTAAGAAACCAAATCAACTTCACTAAGCAAGCTCACACTCTCACTCAGTACTGAACCAATTGCCTATAAATAGAGGCCTCATTCTCATTCAGAAAACACACCAAAGCAACTCAATTACTTGCTTTCTCTTTCTCTCCTCTTGTTCATTGTTTTTCAAAGTTCTTTGGCAAGAAGAATCGTTTTCTTCAAACCAAAGCTCATCTTTGGAAAGTGAGCATTCCAACATCTCAAGGGAGGTCATTTGAGGTGATCCAAGCACCTGGATCACTTCTGTAAGTGGAGGAACACCATTGTTGCTCTCACTTGGAAGCATTTGCAGTTGGAGGTCCATGGAGTAACTCAGGGAGTCTCAGGCCAAACCAATCATTCAGACACACTCCCTAGGTCATAGTGGAGCTAACCAGATGGCTGCAGCTCACCTGTAACTCCAAATTCAACAACCTCCATGTTCACTTGAAGCTGAAATCGAGGGAGGTCCATAGAACAATTTAGAAGGATTCAAGCTACAATAAGCATCCAGTTAGCATCATTGAGTCTCAGGGAAGCTATTGAGATCATTCATTCAAGCCCAGGTGCTCTCAATCATCCTCACGACCTTCAGTTTCAGAGGTAAGTTTCTGAACTTCACCTCTATAATTTAAGTACTCTTTGTGAAATAGCTCGATTCTATCTTGTTCAGCATCATCAGAGGATTGAAAACCCTCTATCATCATTCATTTATCTTTCAGTATAGTCATTTAATTTGATTTTGAAATTTTAGGGTTCTTCACGATTTCTGTTAAATTAATTAGATGTAGTTAATATTAGTTCATGTTAGTTACATATTTAGAATCGTGAGTGAATTTAGAGCAAGTTTCGTGTTTACATCATGGCAAATGATTGAGAAACGAGTGAGTTCAGAAATTCAAAAATCATGGAGCTTGAGGTTGAAGACGAAGATGGTGGTGGCGCCATTTTTAATTTCTCAGGGGAGGGTTTAAAATATATTTAACTGAAAGCGTTTTATAAACGACTAAACAACTTGCCCTAGTGGCCACACATGCGCCTTTAGTATCATCATGCCACAAGTCTGGGGTTCGAATCCCCCTCGCCCCAGACTTTTTGATTCTTTTATTTTTTAAGGAATTACAACTTGTTTTGAAATATGACCAAGTGGAGGCAACTTACTAACACCAAACGCGCGTTGGCGCAGTGGTGTTATTTTGAGTTGTTGGCTTCAAGGGCGTGGGTTCAAACCATGGTGAGGCCAAAACATTATTTTTTATCACTTATTTCCTTCAATTTTCTCACAACTTCATATAATTAATTAACCTATCAAATTAATTTATTTTCACTTCATTTTTTACACACATGCTATTTAATATCTCTATTTTGTGAATAATAAAAAAGATCATAAAAATATTATTTATTTCACATGTTTTTATTAGGTTTAAAATAGTATGTTTTTTAGGTGTTTTCTTAAATACTTTAATACATATTTTCACTTTGTTTTAACCTAATCATTTTTGTAAATAAATTTATGATAAAACCCTAATCACTTAGGTCTTAATTAGGCATAGATCTTCATCTTTGCTTTAATTAAGTTGACTTTTGTCAAATCTCAAAACTATTTTCAATCTCTGATAAAATCAAATGATTAGGGTTTTCAAACAACAAAACCTTGTATCATTCCAAATCTTTTTTTCAAATTGCTGTTATCACCAGTACTGTAAAGTACTGGGCCTCTAATAGAGTGTAAGTCCCAAAAACCTTCTCTTCTTAGCTTGTTTTCAAAACTGTATTTTCAAAATCTTCCTTCTGTTTTCAAAACATTCTTCTGGTATTTGAAGGGCATTATTCCCGGTGAAACTCTTCAGATACCTATGTGACCTTTGTCCATCTTCACTTCTTCTGTTTTCAAAAACCATTAACTGTTTATCATATATATTCAACTGTTATCAACAAAACAACAAAAATACTGTTGAGGCTCTGTACATACTTCTTCAATGGCCTCCACTCCATCCAGGTTAGGCTTTACAAGCTTTCAATTTACAGTCTTTGTTTAAATTACTGTCAAATATAAACTGTGCATATATTAGTTTAGAACTGCGTTTGAGTATAAACCTTAGGACAGTTAAACTATATATATATTATAGGAATATGACCTAGGATTGAGAATGTCTTCCCGGTGAAGGCTCTTTCCTAATTAGAGATCTGTAGTTCAAACCCCCAAGATGAATTATTCCCGGTGAAACATCTTGGCAAAAACCTTAGAATCCAAATAATAGGACACATCCACCCAAAGAGGAATTATTCCCGGTGAAACCTCTTACCCATTTGCTTAGAGCCAAAATAAGTTCAAAACTACATAAGCTTTCTCTTGTGCTACAACAAGGACCCTCGATTAGCCTCCTCTTGGGCTTTGTACAAGGACCCACAGGCTTCTTAAAAGCATTTCCAGCTTCCTCTTGAGCTTGTATACAAGGACCCATCAGGTTTCTTACAAACATAGGAACAGGTCTTTAGTCACCTTTTAGCCTACCCTGGTGAGTTTCTTCCAATTTAAACCAGACTTCAAAACAAGCTAAGATTGTCTCAATTTTGCATTGAGTACACTTTTTGGAATGAGAGACATGGACAGTCTCTGTCACCCTTATCTTCATCAATCCTCCTTAGTAGAGTCTAGGATCTATGTTTTGGTCATCCTCAGCATTGAGTCAGCCTTCATCTTGGGCTTTAAACAAAGAGTCTCCACTAGATAATCTTTCTGCCATCCATTTTTCAATCTCAAAATCCCTGGAAAGGGTTAGCCTCCAAAGTCAATTAAAACCAATCCTTCAAATCCAAAATCCCTGGAAAGGGTTAGCCTCCAAAGTCATTTAAAATCAATCCATTCCTTCATTTCAATAAAAAACCCCTGGAAAGGGTTAGCCTCCAACATCTGTTTTAAATGTCAAAACAATAATTTCATTCTCTTAGGAGATAATTTCCCCAAAAGAGTCAAAACACCCCTGGAAAGGGTCAGCCTCCAAAAAACATGATAAAATCAGTCTTTTAACAGACAAATTCACCAGCAAGAGTCAAAATCCCTGGAAAGGGTTAGCTTCCAAAGAAAAACAGTCTTTTTAAATCTCCAGTAGAGTTAAAAACCAACAAAAACAGTTAGCCTCAACCTTGGGCTTCATACAAGGCACCCAAATAATAAAACTCCCCTGTCAAGAGTCAGCCTCAACCTTGGGCATTGTACAAGGCAGATAATAGAGTCTCCCCAGTGAGTTCTTCATCACTCAGTAGCCACAACCTTGGGCTTTGTACAAGGCAGATAAACCATATCTTTCATGTGTCAAAGATTCCTAACACTTAGGATCTTTTCCCCATATAGTCATCCATACTTAATTCATTTAAGAGTCCGCCACAACCTTGGGCTTTGTACAAGGCAGAAAATAATGTTTTCCCTAGCTAGAGTCAGCCACAACCTTGGGCTTTGTACAAGGCACATAAAATAAAGTCATTCATTCAATTATCCTCAACAGTCAGCCACAACCTTGGGCTTTGTACAAGGCACACAAATAGAGTCTCCCTAAGTAGAGTCAGCCTCAATTCTGGGCTTTGTACAGAACACAAAAATACCCTGTAATTAATCCCCAGTGGAGCCATCTCCCAGAGTCAATAATATTAATTAATCAATCAAAAAGCCTCAAGCTTGGGCCTCATACAAGCCAGCTAAAGTCAAATCTTTCATACAGTAGATAGACATAGCTTATCTCTATAGAGAGATATTTTTTACTACTCTACCACATTCAAACAAACAAACATTTCAAATTCAATTTCAATCAAAGTCTCCCATTTAGGACTCTGAAAGACATGCTCTGGCACATCCCCAGACTTGTACACTTTCCCTAATTTGGACGAGCATTTTTCTTTCATTTAAGAGGCATCTGACTGGCATACTTGTACACCCAAGTAAGGTCCCCCTCTTGAATGAAATGAATCCAGTTATTCTGTCACTCCTTTAAATGTTTGTGGTAGAATAGTACAAATACCTCTCTGTAGAGATAATTTCATGTCTCTTTACTGTAAACAGAGATTTAATTCCAAGCTTCAACCTTGAGCTTCAAGCAAGGCACCAAAAACAATTAATTTCCCTAGTTAGTTCCCCGAACTACATTAAGCTCTGACTTCCACTAGGGATATGTAGGCATGAGGTTCACAAGGAATCTCAGCGAGCTAATAAAATACCAAAAATAGTCAGTCTGTCTATCTGTCTGTCTTTCTTTAAACCAATTCAATTCCTTCTCCTAACACAAAGGAGAAACTTTCCCAATCATTAGCAGCAAACACAATCACAATGACACAGAGAAGGTTCCTGTAGAGTACTACAGATATGTAGGGTGCTTAAACACTTCCCTATGTATAACCGACCCCCCGGACTCCAGAATTTCTAGTCTAGGTGTAAATCCCCACACTTAGCAAACTCCTAGGGTTTAGTTGAGATCTTTTTTCCCCTTTCCTACTCGTAGGACAAATAAGAAAGTTCGTGTGATATCGTAGGAAGAACTGAAATAAAATTCATCCCACCACGGGCGCATTCTCCTTCCAAATTTCGCGTGAAGGGTTTAGCGTGCCGTCCTCCCAAGTGAAACGGGGAGGTAAAAAAAAACGACACCACACACGTTTGTTTTGAGTTGATTATAACTCCAGTTGATTTTGTTGGTTGAGTCGGATACATTAATGATGAATGTTGACTCTGTGTTTTCTTTTGATTCCGCTGTGTAAAACATGATTTTATTTAATGAATTATAATTTCAGTTGTTTCAGTGAATGCATGATATGTACCGACGTAGGTTTTCTTCACTTTATGAAATTGTTATGCCTCTCTACATGTTACTCTGATTTAATAACTGTTATTTGCCGCGGGTTATTAGAGGGGTGTTACACTCTCCACAATGATCAAACAACTGAACTCCTTCAAACTCTTTTGGATACCAAATGATGTCATCATACGAAAGTCTCATAATCCTCTGAATCCAAGTCAAACCTTCTTCATTCTTTATTGCTGATTGGGGTAAGTGAGAAATAAACCACTTATGCAGAAGGGGAAGGCATCCTAGAACACAACCTCGTCTCTTTGTCACTCTGGCATCAATGGAATGCAATAAATCACCAAGTAGAGTAGGAACAGGATTCTTGCTAAGGAAAATTTTGATAGCAGCCCTATCAACAACTTTGTCGCAACGGTGAAACAGAACTTGTCCATATATCAGCAGAGTTAGAACACTTTCCAAGGCATCCATACTTAGAGCTTCAGCAAAGATCTTGGCTTTCTCGTACAAGAAATCCACAGGTATTCTAGAGTAGTCTCTTTTATTGATCCAAACCTCGTTAATTTCTTATCTTGGTAGGTGTAGAGAAGCAGCAATGTCTTCCAACTTAGGACCTCCTTCCTCACCAGTGTAAGGAATTTGATCAGGTATGGGTATGTCCATTATATGAGAGAATTCTTCCAATGTAGGTACCAGTTGAAAATCTCTATAAGTAAAACAATGGAGGAGAGGATCATAAAACTGCATCATGGAATTGAGAAGAACTTCATCCATTTTGGTTCGCATTAAGCTTATCAGTTTGTTGAGAGGCTCGGTGAGAACGAGAGAACCAGTAATATCATCACACAAGAGTCTTAGTGCAGTAGGTACTTTCTTGAAGTTGAGGAAGAAAGGCTTTCGGATTAGAATTCCCATATTCAAATAACCTACAAAACAAATTATGGTTAAAAGACCTTTTTCTCCTTGAGATGGGTTAGCCATGTCATGAATGAATGTATGCATGATGCATCACAGAAAAACAAATCCATACAAATCACACAATTTTTGGCTTAAGGCTTGCATGGATTCTGATTAGGTGTCCTTCCCAAGGGTATTTCTATGGATAAGGAGATTTCAGCAACAGGTTCTATAAGTTATCCAGAATTGCAAGCCCTTCTAAAGCACCCTCGGACATGATGCATTTGCACCATGCAATGATACTTTGAGAGAGAACCTATCTGAATTGTAGCATCGGGTAGCGACTAGTTCTTAACATTTGTCAAGAGTAATCCCCCCACTACGTTCCTAAAGGCCAGGATGGGTTAAGATTAACTAAAGGTCCTTGAGCTCCGGCGCACCCACAGACACATACATAGACCTCCCTCATTTGAGAAAGGTGTGCATATGCTATGGAGTCCTAACTCAAGTGTGAACTTCATATTGACTCATATCCCACATATGTGAAAGAGGTCACCATGACTATGCCACTCCTAATCTTAAGTGTTCTTGAATCCGGGAATAGGATTCGTCCTTCATTTAATTCCCAAAACGCCCCTGAAAAATAAAACAAACAAAGCAAACAATAGAAAACATTTAAAGTGTTCCTAAACTTTTAAGGTAACCCCTCTTTTATAAGAAAAAAAATCCCCAGCAGAGTTTTCAGTTCTGTAATACGGTGAACTGACTTTTATAATCGAAAATGTCGCGGTTAAGCATGAGTCGCCACCGACTTTTATTTTATCCAAATTAAATCAGAAAGGCTAAAAGAACAGAGAAAAACCTTTTTGAGAAAAACTGAGTTCGGGGGGTAATTATGCAAAGGGAATGTGTAAGGCACCCTTTGCATCCATGGTTTTCCATGGGCTCTTAATTGCTTTCCTCTTTGAAGAAATTTTTAGAAGAAGTGAATATGGACTTTAGCTTGTAAATGAGTGTAGCCATTTTGAAGGATTATGAGAAAGAATATGAAAAAAAAGTTTTTAGCCAGAGCAAGGTAATTAGGGGCAATTATCTTGGTAATGTAGAAAACGGTTCTTTTAGCCTTTTAGGGTGAAAGGGTCTATCCACGCCATAAGAGGGCAGGAAGCCTTTCATTTGGAGGTTGAAGGGTCATTGAGAGTTCGTTCACCATAAGACTATCCCATGCCATAGAGAGGCAGGTAATCTAAGGGAAGAACCAGAATAGCCTTTCGTAAGCATCCAGAGGATACCTCTGCCTTTTCATAGGCAACTTCCGAGGGTCGAGGTCATATTGGTGTATCGAAGGCAGCATCATTTAGGGACTTTATGACCTTTGTATTTACCGAGGCAATATGGATGAGGTATCCTCGTATTCGAGGGACACGACTATTCTGCAAAAAACACAAGGCAACAGGCAACAAGGCAACACGCAACAAAGAGATTACCCAAAAAGTGTGCGTGTGTGCACCAATCACGTGATTAGTTCAGAATATATTATCTTATAATAATTAAGTGATTCTAATTTAATTCAGGGTTGCACTCCCTAAAATTACTAACCACATCAGTCAATAAACAAATATAATTAAAGCAATACGGGGAAGGGGAAAAAGAAACCAGCGGAGGAAAGGGGAGATGAAACCAGCGGAGGATAATAAATAAATAAATAAAAGCAGAAGAATAAAGGAGATTAACGTTTAGGGTTACCGACCATTCGAGCCTTGACGGTTGGCAAACCCTGAAAAGGTGGGAAAAATAGCAAGCAAAAGTAGGGTGAGTGCATTATCAGTTCAAATGTCAATTAGGGATAACCCTAATTTAATAAATCAAAATAAAATCAAAATAAACAAATATTTAAAATAGAAAAGAGAACTTAGCTTTTGATTTGATCTGACATGGTTGGCAGTCGGAGGAAGCCTCGGGGTTAACCCTGAAAAATGGCAAAGCAAAGGCAGAAAATTGAATGTAGGCTAGATTTATTTAAAGGCAAACCCTAATTAAAAGGAAACAAAATAAACTTTAAACTAATAATAATTAAATTGAATACTTAGCTTCGGATCTTGATCAGGCGCATAGTCGAAAGGCATTTGAAAAAGTCAATCCTGAAAAAAGGCACAGAAAAAAGAAACAAATATTCTCAGTGTATGGAATGATCGTCGTAAACCCTGATTAGGGTACGAATTGAATGAAATAACGTAGACGATTTAATTAATTATTGGTCTCGCGACCTAATTAATTAAATCTAGAAGAAAAAATAAAATCAGACACAAAGGTATTTTTTATGAATTTTTTAGAATAAAAATAAGATATATATATATGAATTTTTGAAAATATAAGTAAATAATATAATTATAAGAAAATAAATATAATGTAATAATAAATATTAATTATAAATAAAGAAAAATAAATAAGATAAATATTAAATAAAATAAATAAATTATTAATGTTAATTATAAGAAGTTTTGAAAATAAAAAAAACGTATAATAGTTTTTTATATATAATAGAAAAGAAAAGATATAAAACATTATATATATATTATAAATAAAATAAAATAGGCTATGTAATTAAAAATTAAAAAAATTGCAAAAAACTTAACTTGCGATCAGGTGTGGCTCACGCGCGTGGATTATGGTGCGTCCCCGTGTCTGGAAGCGTTGGATTGAGAATGAATAGAGATCCAAGGGTTGACCGGATGAGGCGTATCGTATGTATGTGAGCCAACGCACACCGAATTCTCCAAGCTTTCAAATTTCTGCGCGCGCGTAGAAGGACCTATGAGGGGGCGACACGTCTGCATCTTCCTCCTCTCGCCGTCGTCTAAAACCTGCAAACATCTTTACCTACGGACAACCATCGTTTCTAGAAGTCTGGGCTTACGAATACATCAAAACACGCACAAAAATATTTCGCGAATGTACCATTAAACTCGCCCAGACCTCGTGAGTCCCAACCTGGCCTTAATTTCGCATAAACATCCCTGTACAAAGAAACCCTAAAACGAAACCTTAACACTCTACAATGGCATATCTCTATACGAATGTGTAAACGATGTATTAACTAACCAGAAACGTTCAACACAACATAACAAACAATTTTATGCAATCAAAATATGCGTATGAGTCATGGATTAGAGTAATCGAGTCAAAAAGTTCCATGACATACCTCGGTTAATAGGAGGAAAATCTGGGGGTGTTGATTGCGTACGAATGCTCAGGCACCTTCAGTGATCCTCAAGGAAAGTATAGCAAAGCTCAAAATCGGTTGAATCGCCTCCACTCTTCAAAATTGAATTTGAGTTTTTTTTTGTTTCTTCAAGCTCGAGCAAGGGTTTCTATGTGCAGAATTTGTGAATCCCTATGATCTATATTGCTTAGGTATTTATAGAAGATGCATTAGGGTTACTAATCTAGGAGAAAATCCAATTGAATCTTGGATTGCCATTAAGAAAAATTTGATTGAAAATTTTGTTATGAAAGTTTCTAATTTGGCCAAATCTCAATCTTTCTTCAATCAATCTTATTGGCACGAAATTATATAGGTAATATGCTTTAAGTGATGATTGGATATGCTTAGAAAATAATCCCTAGCCAAATATTTGATTCTCCATGATTTATATAATTTTAATTCCTTTTTAATTGAAATAAAAAATCAAAATAAATCAACTAAGTCATATATTTTCGTGACAAGAAGATCTTGGGCTCTTGGATGCTTGATGATCAAGGTTGAGTCAAAATAACTTGGGCCCATTTGCAAAAATATTCCAATTCTTTCACATTTTTCCCTCCAAAATGATCCAACTTTGACAAGGCCTAACTCTCTCAATTTTTGAGGTATGGAAGAGTTCTAGGATTTTTTAGAAACCTTAGAGAGTCCTTTAACTAGTGTCTCTGGTCTCATATCAAAATGATTTTTTCCATGCTCCTTGTGTGTCCTTTTGAAAGAAGTGATTTTTTGTTGACTTTTGAAAAGGACTTATAATGTTTTGGTCCATATCTCCCAAATGAAGCATTTTTAGACTTGACATGTGAGAGACAAAGTTGTAGAGAATACAATTTACTTCAAAATAAACTTTGGATGGAAAATTTCTGATGTTCCATGTGAGAGTTATGGCTGGTCAAAGTTCAGTTGACTTTCTCCTATGAAAACCCTAATTTAGAAACTTTTTGAATTGTTGATTTTTGATCTTTCCTTTATGAACCATGATCAATACTTGATCAAATGGTGAATGATACCTCAATATTAGTATCTTGAAAAAAAATTAGGAGTTTGGACTGTACTTTGACCACAGTTGACTTTTAGGTCAACCCAGTCGACTGTTGACTTTTTGAACATTTGAGTGACTAATCTTTTATGCTGAGACTTGATACTTGTCATAGAGGTAATATGAGATATTTTGAGCCATATGGGATGCCTTGGAGCCATTGATTCATTGATTTTCCTTCTGAACAACAAAACCCTAGTTCTCTGATCTTCGCTTAGGAGAGTGTGTTTTGGAGTTTTGTATTTTGATTTGTCTTTTGAATAGGAGAAACAGTATGGGAAAATTTTGGGGTATGACACCATGGAGCATTATGTTTCTCACCTCAAAGCTCATTGTACATGTGTTTGGTCTTGTAATTCCCATTGTGAATAGCAGAGTGCCAATAGTTACTATGCTCTAATTCCTCTCTAAAGCTTAACATCTTTTTCATTATCCAAGAGCAGCTACTAGGCATACGCTAGTGTGTGACCTCATTGCCCTTCAAATAATAAGCGTGCATCTATATAACCCATAACTTATCAGCCTTAGCCTGGAGGTTCCACAACAGTTTAATAATGGTAGCTTTGTTCCAACAATTTAGTTCCACCAGGTTCAAACCTCCTGCATTTCGAGGTTCACAGATGGAGTCCCAAGCAATTGGGGACTTTCTACTAATATGACTCCTGTTACACCATAGGAATGTCCTGCAAACAACACCTATATGATGAATAACTTTTTTAGGCATAGGATATATTTGCATCCAATAATATGTCATGGAATTTAGTACACTCTGAATCAGCAGCCTTCTGCCTGCATAACTCAAAAGACTACCTGTCCATGAACTATTTCTCTGCACAATTTTGTCAATGAGGGGCTGGTATAAGACAATATGTAGCTTCTTACTTGTGATTGGAACCCCCAGGTATTTAAATGGTAATGTACCTACATTAAAACCAGTGATAACCAGAATTTCATCCTTTACATCAGTATTCACCCCACCAAAGTAGACCTTACACTTTTGTGGATTAGCTTTCAAGCCAGTTGCACATGAGAATTTCCTAATTTCCTCCATCATTAGCTGGACATATATGGTATCCCCCCTAGCAAATAAAATAAGGTCATCTGCAAAGCAAATATTAGGAATACCCACCTTCTCACACTTAGGGTGAAACTTAAATTTAGGTTTACTTTTTAACTTGCTCAAGCATCTATGTAAATATTCCATAATAAGCACAAAGTGGAGAGGGGATATTGGATCTCATTGTCTCAAACCTCTCTTGGCCTTTAGAGTTCTACTATGTCTACCTTGGATAGAGTATCTATATGACACAGTAGTCACACACAACATTATCCATTGGGTAAATTTAGGAGGGAAGTTCATTTCTCTCAAAATACACTCTAGTGCATACCACTCAACAGTGTCATATGCCTTCTGGAGATCCATATTGATTGCACATCTAGGAGATAGGTTCTTGCAATTGTATTTTCTTAGAAGCTCCTGAGCCATGAGTATATTATCATGAATAACTCTACCAGGGATGAAGGCAGATTGGTTGGAATCAACAACATAACCAATAACTTTACTCAATCTGGCAGTTAAAATTTTTTAGATGATTTTGTAAAGTGTAGTGCAACATGCTATATGTCTCATATCCTTCATTCTTCTAGCCTCATTATGCTTAGGGATGAGTGTCACCAGAGTGCAGTTTATGGCAGGATAGAGTCTGTTTTTGTTGAAGAAATCCTTTGTAGCATCAATCACTTTCTTCTTAATAACTTGCCAGCTAGCCTTGAAGAATTTAGAATTATATCCATCAATTTCTGGAGCCTTATTATCTCCAATACTCTTCATGGCATCCAGAATTTCCATGTCAGTGATAGGCTTCTCCAGGTCCATTTTATGATCTTCCCTCAGCTGAGCACCTTCTCTTAGAGCCATGATGTTCACATGATCCAGACTGGGAGAGGTAGTTCCCACCAGGTTACTATAAAAGTTCATAATTTCCTCTTCCAAGTCATGGAAATCTGTTAAGTGATCCCCATTATGGTTTTCAAGTCTAAGGAGGTTCTTCTATTTATTCTTTTGGTTAGCAATAGCATGGAAGTATCTATTGTTGCCATACCCCAATTGCAGCCAGTCCACCTTAGCTTTCTGGCTGAGAATTTTCTCTTTAATTTATGTCCCTTTGATTATCTCATCAGTCCAATGTTTAACTTGATCAATAAGGACTGGGTTGAATCTATCATTATCCAGCATACTCTGAGCCTTCACAAGGTTATCTCTACTGTGTTGGATTTTCTTCACCCCTTCAGTAGTGTCTCTATTAAGCAAGGATAAGGTCTTTTGTAAACAGATGAGCTTTCTCCAACATATGAACACAGGTCTGCCTTCTATAGGAATCTTCCAGTTCTCCTTTATGGTATCAATGTACTCTTGTCTCTGAGTCACACAATTTAGGAACTTAAAACAAGGCCTACACTTTTTATTAGTAATGCTATGATCCAAATTCACTTTTAGGGGGAGTGATCCGAGATATAAGGCTGAAGAAATTCAATCTCGCATCTAGGAAATTTAACGTACCACTCACCATTGCAGATAGCCCTGTCTATTCTACTATAAATTGTGCCTTGGCTATGTTTGTTTGACCAAGTGTAATAGCTTCCCCTAGCATCATGCTCATACAGTCCAATGTTATTCATAATCTCTTCTAAATCAATATACTCAGCTTTATGGACATCATTACCACCAATTATGTCATGTAGTTTCAAAACATTATTGTAGTCACCTATTATCATCCAAGGGTTCTGAATTTGAAGAGCTATCAAGGTAATGTCTTTCCACAGTTTTCTACGTTTCTCCAGCTGATTGTGGGCATAGACCAAAGTAAGATACATGTGGATCTGCTCAATCTTCATTTCACAATGCATATGTTGTTCAGATTTGTGTGTGATTTTTATCTCCCAATCATCCTTGTTCCATCCAATCCAAAGTCTACCATTTGGATGACAACTGTAATCATCTGCATAGCTCCAATTAGTACCTAACCAATGGCGGACTTTATTTGCATTGTGCTCTTTTACTCTTGTCTCAATCAAAATACAGCAGGATGCATGAAGTTTCTTGAGGTGGGTTGCGACCTCCTTGCATCTTGCTTTTTTATTCAGCCCTCTCACAGTCCAGCTAACAATCATGGAACTAGGAGATCCGCACTCCCCTCAGCTACACCATTACTAAGGATCCTAAAACCATTATTACATTCCAATTGAGTCACTATATCCTCTTTCTCCTTCTGTTTTTTCCTGTGTGATACCGGAACTTCTTGCCAGTTTGTATCATCTTCTGTAGTCTTAGTCATCAACTTATTGCATTTCTTTCAAAAAGGAGGTCTCCACTCATAATCAACTTGTTGGCTCAAGAGCTTAACATTAGGATCCCTAATATTTATATAATTTTTCAGCTCATTAGTTACATCCACCTCAATTAGGACTCGAGCATAGGTAACTCGTAGTTTCTTTGCAGTGCACTCATCAACCATGATGGGTTTCCCTAAAGAACTCGCTATCTCGCCTATGCTTTTGTCACCCCACATCACCAAAGGTAATTAGGGAAACATAACCCAGATGGGGATAACATGCAATATATCACCTTGCAGAGTGAAGTTTGGAGTCCATTCATGAAGCATCATAGGTTTCTTGTAGATAGTGTATGGGCCTTGCATCAGCATCACATCTCTATCCTCCTTCGACTTGAACCTGATGAGGAAGAATCCTTCATCGTTATAGTAGAGCTCCGGGAGGGTCACAAAGTTCCAGTAATTCATCATAAATTTCCTAACTCCATTCATTGAAAGTTCACCCCCTAATGCATGCATGATAAGAGCATGTTCCCAGAATTTCATTTCTGACACAAGATCTTGTTCCTTTAGCTGAACTTCAATCTCTCCATTAACAACTTTAGGCACGGTATATTCAATTTCTCTTCCATTAGAAGGGAGTCGATTCCCTTTAATCACATCCACCCAAAGCTGTGGTGTTCCACTTTCTATCGTAGATCTAGTGTTCTCACTCTCATGTGGTTCCTCACCTTTTGGTTCTTCAACAATAATTTCAAGGCTTGGTGTTGGTGATTTCCCCTTCAAAGTTCTAGTACTAGTCTCTGTTCCAGACGGTGACGAGATAACTCGAGTTCTCGCCGAGGTGGTCAAAACCGCCTTCTTCTTCGGCCGGCCGCGACCCATGGTTACCAGTTTTCCGTGAATCAATCCACCAAGTGGTCCCTAACCCTAAGATTAGGAATTTAAACCAACATGGAGAATTTTTCCACTTCAATCTGGTGGGGGAAGGGGTAGTCAAGTTCCTCAAGCTGTCGTCGGAAATCGCCTTTGTCATACTCCAAAATTTGCTCATCTCATTCCTCTTGTTCAAACTCAAATCAAAGTATTATGACTCAGAGACATCCCTCATAAACAAAGGATCAAGAAACTAGGGTTTGTGGCTTCCTGAAGAAAATCAATGAATCAAAGGCTCCAAGGCGTCTCATATGGTTTACGATGTTTCAAACTACCTCCATGACAAAATCCAGGGCTCAATTCAAAGAGTTGATCACTCAATTGCTCAGAAAGTCAACAGTCGACTGATTTGACCTAAAAGTCTACTGTGGTCAAAGTACAATCAAAACTCTCGATTTTTTGTTAACATTCTTATATTGAAGTATCATTCACCATTTGATAAAAAATTGATCATGGTTCATCAAGGAAAGATCATACATCAACAATTCCAAAAGTTTCTAAATTAGGGTTTTCATAGGAGAAAGTAAACTAAACTTTGACCAGCCATAACTCCCACATGGAACATCAGAAATTTCCCACCCAAATCTCATTTTGAAGGAAATTGAATTATCTACAACTTTGTCTCGCACATGCCAAGGCTAGAAATGCACCATTTGAGAGATATTAGCAAATACATTACAGGTCCTCCTAAAGGATCGCAAAAAGTCATTTTTTCTTAAAGTTCATAACTTGAGCATGGAAGACCCAGTTGAGATAAAACCAAAAGAAGGTTTTAAAGGACATCTCGTGCTTTCCAAAAATTCCTAGAACATGGTCATATGACAAAAATTGAGGGAGATATGCACTCTTAAACTTGGCCAAAATTGAGAAAATGCATGAAAACCTAAGTGAGGAATTTTGTGTTTTTAAGTAATGGGCCTTAACATTTATTTTGTCCACGTGATACTAAGCCCAAAGGGAGTCCAATGATCATATATTATTATTTTCATGATATTATTTTATTTATATTTGATTTTAATCATTTAATTTCAAATAAAATCAAATAAACCATCAAATAATAAGATGATTAATGAAATCATTTTTTTTACCTTGATTAAATCTGATTCAATCCCATCTAGTGGCCAAGAAAGAGTGAGAAAGTACATGAAATAGCATGGAGCTTGAAATAGAAAGATTTAATACATGAATCAAAGTCAAATTTTTCCAATCAAATATTTGATTTATTTCCCAAGCTATCAAAACCCTAATAGCTCCTCTATATATTCTCACACTCTTCAGCATGAAGGGGAACGAAAAACCCTAGCCCCCAAAGGATATCTTAAAGTTCAAAGCTCATAAAAAAGGTGAATTTTCATTTTATCCTTTGCAGCCCTTATACGACCTAACAAATCATCCCAGCCTTTTCCTCAGGTGCTAAAGAGTCAATGTATATCTAAATATAAGTCCTATAAACGTGAAACACTAGCAGCATGCTTGTTCATATTCGCTCATGGTCATGGCTTTCGTTTTTGATTATACAACATATTTTAATTTGATTTAATGCTCTCAACGTGTTTATGATGTTGCTTAGAACAGGTTTGAGTCACTAAAACCGAGCTATAACGCGTAAAACGCATAACACCATGGCTAGGGCACAAAGAAGATGAAGCTTCGTTTTGCATAATCCCGGACGTTTCAAACCAAAACGACATCACCAATGAATTCACAGCATCCAAATTAGTGGATCTGGACGTTTATGGTCATTAGCTAACGCGTTATTTCGAGTTTTCTTATTTCCAGAATTTCAATGTAAAATCGCAGGTAAATTTGCATCAAAACTCATAACAAAATCCGCAGGTAGCTTAGAAGAAGATGATGAATAGTGCAGCACTCCACACGGATTCGTTTCATTGGCCGGTCTACCTTGTTGAGTCTCTTTCCGCATGTGGCTTTCTCCCATTGGAAGGTCAAACAGTCAGATGCATCTCTCTCCTATTGCGATTGGACGGTTAGAAGAAACGGGACCCACGCGCCAATTTGTTTGACTTTCCCATTTACCCACACAGTTTGATATTTCTTCTATCCAAGATATATTACTAACGAATAATTAACGCAACACTGTTGGTTTAGCATGACGCTCGTGTCCCACAAGGCCCAGGTTTGAACCTGGTTAAAGACAACAATTTTTATCACTTGTAACATTTTCAGATCCAGCGTTTCTACTCCCTGCACGTGTGTGATGTACTCTCGTGCCTCCTCCACAAGATCTCCAGCAAGCCAGATCCAAGAGCCCACAGTAGCGCTTCCACCGTGGACACTCACGAGCTCCTCCACACAGGATCCACCCAGGTTTGTTTATTTTATTTTTCTTTTCCTTTTATCCTTTTTGTTTCTTTTTATTAGTTTGTTTAAATTATTATTATTTTTTAATTAAAACCAACCAACCAAAATCATTAAAAATGTTTTAAAATTAGGATTAACAAATTTATTAATTAGTAGATTAAGTCAATTTTGATTTCATTTAGTTAATTAATAATTAGGATTATGTAAAATATCTAGACTAATTTCAATTAATTTAAAATTAGGCTTAGGTTATAATTAATTGAGTAATTTTAGTTAACTTATTAATTAGGTTTCATCAATTTTATTTTGGTTTAATTTTAATTAGTTAGTAATTAGTTTAATTAATTTAATAATGACAATTTACACTTAGGATTATTTTCTCGTATTTTTTAACTCTAAATTTCAATTCGCGATTCTTTTCTCATCTCCAAACTCCTTTGATTGACGCATGATTGTTTCTTTCGCCCTTTATTTATTTTACATGTTAAGGTTATTTTATTTCTCACTCTGATTTAATTATTTAATTTCGCATTTTAAATTCTAGAAATTATGTATAGGTCGCTCATTCAATTTTGTGATGAAATAGTAATTAGGGCTTTACTTTCTCGCATTTTACTTTCCGCATCCATAAACTGTTTTAAATTTCTGTATACTATTAACTGCGTGGTTAGTAAATAGGGAGTGACAAGATAATCAATCAATCGCTAGCTAATCTTAACTCAAAGATAAATGTTCGAATCGAAACACATGATTGCTGCACACACCCACCTTTAAGGTAACCACTCTTACGCCGCCTTCTCGATCAAAAATAGTCAAGTCCCTCGGATATAGGGATACCTTAGCTTGCTGCCTTCGATTCAAAAATCACCACGTCCCTCCGATAAAAGGTCATAGTCCCTTCGAGTTTCTTACGAGTAAAATGATCTTGTCCCTCGATGTTGCCTCGATTAAATGGTGATAGTCCCTTCAATTGCTAAGGTATCCTTAATGTTGCCTAATGACTATTATATCCTTCCCCGAGACTACCTACCCTCTTTATGGTAGGGACAGTCTTGTGGTGAACGATTAATCTCGATGATCCTTCGATAACCCGCACATCCAATTGAAAGACTTCCTGCCCTCTCATGGTATGGATAGACTCTTTCACCCGAAAGACTTAAAGAACACGAAAGACAAACTTAGGGTAGGTAGTTCTTAATTTCTTGCTCAAATCAATTCAAAATCAAATACTTTTCGCACCTCCTATTTCAAAACAATTTCAAACAAGGCTACGCTTATTTACAAGCTAAAGTCCTTAAACGAAATCTTTTCTTATTCACACACGACACTTCAAACATTTCAAACAATTCAAAAGTGAGCTAAGAAATTAAGAGTCCATGGATAACCATGGATGTAAAGGGTTCCTTACACCTTCCCTTTGTATAACCTACCCCCCGAACTCAAAATCTTTTAAAGGTCTTTCCTGTTCTTTTTGACTTTCCCATTGGATAAAATAAAAGTCGGTGGCGACTCATGCTTAACCGCGACATTTCGATTAAAAAGACAGTTCACCATATTACAGAACTGGCGACTCTGCTGGGGATGCTTTCGAATTAAAAGAGGGGTTACCTTAAAGTTTAGAATCACATAATTGTTTGTTTGCTTGCTTTATTTTTCAAGGTTGTTTTGGGTATTGAATGGAAGATGAATCCTACACCCGGATTCGAGTGCACCTTAAGATAGGAGCGGCATAGTCATGGAGACCTCCCTTGTGCATGCTTGGGATTGGTCAAAATGAAGTTCGCACTTGAGTTAGGCCTCCACTAGTTATTGTGTACCTCTTTTGCATGAGAGAGGTTTACGCATGTATCTTTGGGTGCGTCGGAGCTTAAGGACCTTTAGTCACCTTTAACCCATCCTGACTTTTAGGAACGTAGTGGGAGGGCTATTCTTGGTGTATGCCAAGTTATGGTCGCGACCCGATACTACAGCTCAGATAGGTTTCTTCCTAAAGTATCATTGCGTGGTATGCATGTACCATGTTCGAGGGTGCTTTAGAGGGGCTGACAATTCTGGGTCACTTGGTAGAACCCGTTGCTGATATCATCCTTATCCTTAGAAGTACCTTTGGGGAAGGGTAGTCCCCGGGTCATACTTCATGCAAGCCTTTAAACTTATGGACTCTTGTGTGACTTGCTTGTTATCTAACCTTTTTGTTCCCTTGCAGGATTTGCTTGTAGGACATTTCGTCCTTATTACCTTATGCTTTACCCTTCTATTTCCTTTCAGGATTTGCTTGTAGGATATTTCGTCCTTATAACCTTATGCTTTACTTAATGCATGATATCATAACATCATAACATATCATATTGACTAAACCTTTCAAGGATCTTAGGGATTTAGGGCGCACAATTTCAGGCGCTCTTATCAAGGACGGAATTCCAATCTAGGGGCAAGAGGATTTACTTTCCTCTGGCCATTTGTCTTCCAAATTAAAGACACTGTACCTATCAAGGGGCAAAAGGATTTATTTTCCTTTGTCCATATATCTTCCAACTCAAAGACACCGTATCTATCAAGGGGCAAGAGGATTTATTTTCCTCTAGCCACGTACCTTCCAATTCAGAAGTATCCCGAATCAGAGGCGATGACCCACTCGATATGGTGAGCTTGATTCTCGAAGAAGGACGTTCAAAGACAAAATTCAGAATTCTTCAGACAAAGACGCGTGTCATACCCCAAAATTTGCCCTCTTATAATTTTCTATGTCCTTTTCTTTCGAATAATTGATATGGTGCAGTTGGTAAGAATTTAAGGATAAGAGTGTGCGATCGAGAGGTCCCGGGTTCGAATCCCATTGTCTAACTTTTATCATTTTTTAATCTTATGGTCACTAACTTTAATTTTTATTTTTTATTTTAAAAAAAAAAATCAAAATCATAAATATTTTCATTTTTAGTTGATTTTTCGTTTTTTCTTTTAATTAATTACTAAACATCACTTTTTTTCACTTTTGTGCATTTTTGAATTAAAAATCAAAAAAAGAAAATTTTTAGATTGATATTTAGTTTTGGCATTTTTTATAACTTTGGGAACAAGTAAAAGAAATTGAAAGTTATTTTTTTTAGCATGGCTAATGAATCAAAATCAAATAAAAATTGATTTGATTTCTTATTTATGTGAATAAAATCTTTTTATTTTCCTTATTTGTTAACCTAGTTTATTTGTATAAATGGGTAACATTTTTACACAGAGAGGAGGAGGCCAATTTCTAAGAGGAACCCTTATTCTCTCACACGTAGAAACTTTGCCAACCCAGATATTCGACTCTCCACCTTTTCTGCCATATTCTCACATTGATAAGTTCAAGCTTACATCCGTATTGTAAATACACCATAGACCCCTTGTTTTTTTAGCACTGTAAATTAGATGTTAAAATTTCATCAATTTCACCCATTCAATCTCATAAGGCCGTAATACCGTTGTCACTTGCAAAATCCATACTCTAAAAACCACGTGAACCTGACCTTTGAGCCAAATTACTAACATCACCCATCTAAACCACAATCACAAAAAGAACATTACAAACTTTCATAATCTTTCATAAAATCATTCACTGAACTCACTTCCACTGTGTCAAAACCAAAAAAATCAAACTAACACATACGTGAATGATAATCAAACTATGTTTTCCTTCACTTCCACATCTAAACAAAATCGCCGTGCCACAACATAAAATTTAGGAAGGAAATAGCATTCGGTGGCGTTTACTCCGCCGATGAAGCATACTGTTGACGCTGCCACGATCTGTACAGCAACGATCCCAGCATCACGATTCTGTGGCTTTAACAACAACAATCGCAACTCCGACACCGCCGCGGCATCATGGCAGCTCCTCACGTCCCGAGAAGATCCAGCCGTCAACCTCAGTCGCGAAACCGCACCATCTCCTCCGCCGCGATGCGCCACCGATCCACCATCAATCCGACCCTTCGTCTCTGTCCGTGAACGACGCCGCACAGCTACCACGCGTACCCGTCGCAGGTCTCGAACCATCACCGTCTGGAGGAATCTCTAGGTATTTCTAAAAAATAAGGACTTCTGTGCGTTCTGAGAAATAAGTACAAGGGCGCAGCTTTTGTTGTTTGGGTTCTTTTTCGTTATGAATTGTATATATTATTTGCTGATGATTTACTAACAATTCAAAAGCGTGGTATAGCTGGCAACGTTGGTGTTCTGGTATCCTTCCAAGCGTGGGTTCCATCCCATGCTTCTACATTATTTTTTTCACAAGTTTGTGAATTATAGATTTCATGCACGCTATTCTCCTGAAGACCACGGTATGCCCTCATAGCAAGACCACTGGATTTCTACTAGCTAGATCCAACGTATGTGAAGGCGCTGGTGTATCATGGAGCTTCAAAGGACAACACACAGGATCTTGCCCAGGTTTTGCTTTATTCTATTATTTAGATTACTTAGATTAATATTGGTAAATTATGTTTAATTTATTTAATCTATTTAAATAGAATTATTAATATAATTAAGATTAGGGCTATAGTTAGTTAGGGTTTTTTTCTCTTTTCGATTTATTTCGATGACTCGATTTATTTAATTTAATTTATTTAATTACTCTAAAAATCACATAAAAACCTAGGAAATTATTCACGCATTAGGGTTTGTCCAATCCCATTGCCCATTTGGCAAAAAGAACATCAATCCTGAATTAATTCTCTCCTCGACCCGACTAAATCTATTAGTCGCATTAGACGAGAGATAAAAATACTAAAACATTAACATCAATTCTCTCCTCGACCCGACTAAAATCTATCAGTCGCATTAGACGAGAGATAAAAATATACAAAATTAAAATATGTTTAATTTGCTGCCCGCGACGATCAATCTATCGATCTGAGTAACCAGCAATGCCCCATAATCCGTTAGCTATACTGACCAAATCTATTGGTCACCGCATCTAACGGTGCCATATCAAATCAGGGTTGTACGCCCAAAACTTAAAACATTCAAAACACTTCAAATCAAACTACGGATTTTCATCCTAATTCAAAACTGCGAATAGGCCACTCAAAAAGCCTTTAATCAATTTCAAACACCTTCATATCAAACTCTAAGGCGTACAATCATGTGCCCGAACTACGTTGACTCTGATCCTCCATAAGGAGGTACGTAGGCACTTGGTAACAAGGCGAGTCTTCCCCCTCACAATTTCAATTCACTTTCAAATCTCAATTTTCACCCTATTCACTGCTTTAGCTATTAAACCTTAATAATTTTAGCCACTAAATTGTTACCTTAGATTCAAAGCCATAGGAAAGGGTCGAGGGTGCCTAACATATTCCCTCGACCTGATTATAATAACTTACCCTGAATCTCTAAACTGCGTAGGGTTTCCTATTCGCCCTTCAGAATAGGTGGCGACTCTAAAAGCTAATTTTTAAGGCAGGTTGCTACAGCTGGCGACTCTGCTGGGGATAGTGATAACAAAACTGTAAATTATTATGCTCCTAGGTTTTGGCAGGATTTAGGGTTTTGGAAAAACTTTTTTAGGTTTTTGGCGAACTTTTTTTAGGGTTTTGGATTAGGGTTTAGATTTTATTTCTTTCCTGTTATATTTAATATTTAAATTTTTATTTAGATATTTATTTGCAATTTCCATGGTTTATAGTTTTTATATAAATGTTTAAATTGTTTAGTTTTATTTGTTTATTTACAATTTAATTTGTTTATAGCAATTTTAATTAAATATTTGATTATTTGAATATTTGTTATTTTTATTGCGTTTTTGGGTTGTATATAAATTGCTGTTAAGCCTAAGCGTGGGAATTATAATAATGACCAGAGGGGAATTACATCGCCTACGAGTCTTATTATAATTCCACTCAGAGTGGGTTGAATATCCGGAAAGGTCTGATACGAGGCTTGACCTTGTTGAGGGCTGGACTTGGTATTTGGCTGATCTCTCTGGGATCCTACCCCTAAAACTCGAACCTCATGGATAAATGAGTTGTTCTAAAATCCAAAGAGACAAAAAGTCTCGGCTGCTACGAACGACCCCATGAGACCTTCTAGAACACTCCCAAAAAAAAGGGTAGGCTCCCTAGAGCCGCTACGTCGAACCTATGAACCTAGGACTTTTGTGCTGCTGTTCTCTTCATATGTTTGCAATTTATATACTTCGAATATCCATGTGTTTCGATTTTGCAGGTATCCCTACGTGGTCCCTAGCCTGTAGGGACTCTAATTTCTAAAGACCATGTCTTTCCCACGAAGGACATCACCATCTATGCATCCCCTAGCCTGTGGGGATTTTATTTTTATATCCTTGTATTCTTACAACTACGCGTCCTTCCCACAAAGGACATTTCCATTAACGCACGTCAATTGGCCTCTCGATGGCCATGCGATTCGGTGATTGTCGTGAACGGTCACCCCGTGCTTGCTACTACGTACTCCCTAGCATATAGGGATTTTCTGTTACATCCATGTGTTTTCACAATGACGCGTCCTTCCCCGAAGGACAACTTCACTAGCATGCATTCGATTGGCCTCTCGATGGCTATGAAATCTAGTGACTGTCCTGAACGGTCACTCCATGCTTATTCCCGTGCACCCTCTAACTTGTAGGGTTTGGATCTCCATTTACACATCACATCCCTAGCCTGTAGGGATTTCTCTTCGTCCATATCGTCCTTAGATAGGTTGTGTTCCTCATAGAGAACCTTCCCACGAGGGACAAATTCGTTGGTACACGTTGATTGGCCTCTCGATGGCCATGAGATTTAGTGACTGTCTTGAACGGTCACTAGCCGCTATCTTCTGCATACTCTCGAATCCAAGGGATTTCCCTTAGCGTGTCATAACATTTATCCTGCAAAGATTCCAAGAGGGTCTAATGTCGCCTCTAAGTCTATCCCTAGGATCATATGTTACACGTCTGCATTGCATACATGGAGTTATAATACAAGGAGTCTCTCGCATACGCATGCATTTGCATTGACATACATTTGCATCTACATTTACATTTGCATCTTCACCCGCATCCACACTTACCGCGCTAGCCGATTTCCTGAGACTCGCAAAAAAAAAATCAAAGGATCGTAGACTATGGAGAAAGGAGGATAAATTGAGAATGACCTTAGTCTTACTAAGAAAAAAGAGGATGTCTTTCACCATGCCAACCGCATGTCCATGCCTTGTCATAACAGGATTATGAATACAATAAAGGTTTTCATCGAGCAAGGATCAGTTCAACAAAGAGTTCCCTCATAGATACACTCAAGATGTATCTAGTCATAAAGGGGTTCATCTTAGAACATATCAAACTTTCAAGGACGCTCTACGATAACCTGGGGCAAGGGTCAGTCCAACTGGGGCAATACCCTAAGCAAAGATGCATGACTACAATGGAGGGAATGCGACATATGTCAGCCCCACACCAAAGGAAAAAAGGGTCATAGGTGATACTATCCTCTGGAGAAGCAAAAGAGGTTTAGTCAAAGAAAACTCATGAAGTTCCGATACGACGAAAACCCACCACTAACGATTTATTCCCGCCAGGTTTGACATGTCCAAAGAAAATTCGAGGTTGCCCTCACTTCTACAAGTTTAAGAATCTAAGGAGTGAAACAGGGCCACTGGATCTACAAAGGAGATTATCCCTAGGATCAATAGGCGTTTACCATGCTCACAATTTCAACCCTTACGACCGCTAAGTGTTACTCAAGATAAAAAGTCGTACCTTCAGATTAACAATTCTAATGGGACGACCATGCAGGTTTTGGAATCAATTCATTCACTTCATCCACTTACTACTACGATTGTTCAGTCGCACATTTCTATTTTTAGGATTATTAACAAACGTGAGGGAGAATGACGAATACAAATAACAAAGTCCGGCTAAACATATGCTTTCAAGGTAAAACCGAGCCGAGGATGTACAGGCATTGTTTCAATCCCCAAACAGTGGAGAAATAAGGATGTTAATCCCTCGTTACCCCCTCGAGCCAGGAGTTGGAGTTTGTTTTTACTTTTCAAATAAACCTTGATTTCAACCAGGGGCAGGGTAGATTTCAATTAATTCAATGGTGTATTTTGGTTGTCAAGAGAATCAGTCAATCCAAGCAAAGATTCAAGCATGAGGATCAGGCAAAACAAAAGGTTCAAGCATATCTTCCTCGCGTTCATCTAAGAATGAGGAAATAATGGAGATAACACCCACAACAATCTTCTTCCTCATTACATCATTCGAGATCGAGGAAGTATCAAAAGTGAAGCTTACAAATCAAAGTCGACATGGCAGTCACAGTATTCAAAATCCAAGGATCAATACTTCCAAAGGAGTATTCGAAACAAAAAGGAGAAAAGCGCCCGCTAAGTCAAAACGGAAAATTTCATAAAAGAAAACAAAAATGACTTAGGCAAAATTTAGGGCATCCCGATGGATCAAACTCAAAAGGGTTGGTTCATGCAAAAATAAGGAGAAAACAAAGGAGAAATACAAAGGATAATCTTGTGACTGCTAAACCATCGAAGCTTCACATTAATGCTTGGATCTTTACAACCGCTTGGATCTCTACTAAGGCTTCTGCTCAACATTGAAACTGAAACGATTCTCTTGCAAACAAAGCACATTCATTGGATTAGGCGAACTTTTAGGATTTGGAGAACATCAAGAAGAAAGGGGTGGGTTAAATGAATCTTGAGCCTTATATCCATTGTTTCTTAAAACCGTGAACCAGGCCAAGTTACAACATTTAAAAGTCCTAATTGAGGCGAGGTTAACTACGAAAGCATATTAAGCAAGATTTTGTTATACTGACTCCTAAGTTTGTTAAAACTATTTCTAACCGCCGCGCTTTTTCAAGCATTCATTTCCAATCATCTAGTCCTAATTCATAACGGACTTCGATTCTAAAACTTGCGTAAACATTGCATTAGAGTTACGTCTCAAATGGTACAACATCATCTGCGAGTATACACTTAGCATCAAGGGGACCTCGAAATTGGTTCAATCAAAGGCGATCCTTCTATTAAAGACTCTGGAATGGGGGGAATCACATCTAGAGGGTTCCCCTTAACAGGGGCAAAAACTCGAGGATCGCAGGGGCATACGAGCAAAAATCCTATTAACTGGGGGCATTCTTCCTAAGGTTCAGTCGACCTGGGGCACATCTCAAAGCAACAGCAATCAGGGGCATGTCAAATATGGGAAGAATTCAAATTCAAAGGACAGAACACCATGGATAACCCTTCATATCCTGGAGATCAAGAGCATACCCTGCAATCTAAACGTCGAAGCATATGACAAGGTTATTGCTCGGGGCACTTCCTTCATGGCTTGGAGATCATAGGCATCTTTTTCCACTAAACATTGGGGTATTGGATATCAAATCCATAAAGTAAAAAATTCAAAAGGTTAAAGGCGTGGAGTAATTCAAAGGGGCAAACTGGGGCAAGTGCACAACAAAAAGGTGTTCCCGCACTTTACAGATCTTTCTCCTAACTACGATCTTCAAAAAAAGGTATCAGGGAATCGCGCTAGCATCACACCCCATCTTATCAAACAAACCTACAACTCTAGTGAGCTATATACGCTTTGGTTATTAATAACCTATCATTGGGGCATCATGCAAGTATATATAAATCATGCATTACATACATTGGTTGATACATTACACCACACCTTTTTTAGGTAGTCTTCTTTAAGACAAATCTCACGATCCTTTCTAGGTAGTCTTCTTTAAAGACAATCATCATCATTTCCAAGAACCTTTTTAGGTAGTCTTCTGCAAGACATTCTCTTTCTAAGAACCTTTTTAGGTGGTCCTTTTAGACATCTTCCAGCCTTTCCAGGTGGTCTTCTTTAAGACAAATTTCTATCCTAAAAAAAATCTTTTCAGATAGTCTTCTTTAAAGACAAATATTCATATCCATCTCGGAAAACCTTTTCAGGTAGTCTTATACAAGACATTGCTTCATTCCACACATTACATCAATCAACATATGCATAAGCATAAGCATTATCCCATACATCCAAACATCCAATCAAAACTCTGGTACTACGCTACATTGTCCACCTGCTTCCCGGTAACCTTACCGATGCCAGTAACCTTACTGAGATTTATTTTCCAATCACCTGATTGATGTTTTCCGGTAACCTCACCGATGATAGCAACCTTGCTGTTCATTTCACGCATCAGCATACATACATATGCACTAGCATATGCATATCATCTAATGTATTCACATATCAAGAAAAACCCAATTTTTATTGGCCATCCAAATCATTTTCAAAGTCAGTTCCTGTCTGACTGTTACATCAAGAACCAGTTCCTGTCTGGTAGTCAGTTCCCATCTGACTGTTACATCAAAATCCAGTTCCTGTCTGGTAGTCAGTTCCCGTCTGACTGTTACATCAAAATCCAGTTCCTGACTGGTAGTCAGTTCCCATCTGACTGTTACATTAAATCCAATTCTTGTTTGGTAGTCAGTTCCTGTCTGGCTTTTACATTAAATCCAGTTCCCGTCTGTTAGTCAGTTCCCGTCTGACTATTACATCATAATCCAAATCCCATTTCAAATCCTATTTCAATTTCAATTCCAATTCCAAACCAAATCGTGACCTTTGTGTTACGTCTTATCACGTTAGTCCCTTGGCAGTGATAATGGCACCTTCAATTCCAAACTAAATCGTAGCCCTCGCGTTACGCCTTATCACGGCTGTGATAATGACAATTTCAAACTAAATCATAGCCCTCGCGTTACGTCTTATCACGGCAGTGATAATGGCAATTTCAAACTAAATCGTAGCCCTCGCGTTACGTCTTATCACGGCAGTGATAATGGCAATTTCAAACTAAATCGTAGCCCTCGCGTTACGTCTTATCACGGCAGTGATAATGGCAATTTCAAACCAAATCGTAACCCTCGCGTTACGTCTTATCACGGCAGTGATAATGGCAATTTCAAACCAAATCGTAACCCTCGCGTTACGTCTTATCACGGCAGTGATAATGGCAATTTCAAACCAAATCGTAACCCTCGCGTTACGTCTTATCACGTTAGTCCCTTGGCAGTGATAATGGCACCTTCAATTTCAATCCAAATCGTAACCATCGCGTTACGTCTTATCATGTTAGTCCGCTAGCAATAATATGGCACCAAGTTCTCTGGCAGTAACCAAGACTCATTTCAATTTCAAATTCAACCCCAACCATGACTTATTGCGTTAGTCCCTGAGCAGCAGTAAGATTATGTCTTATCACGTTAGTCCCTTGGCAGTGACAATGGCACCTTCAATTTCAATCCAAATCGTAACCTATTGCGTTACGCCTTATCATCGTTAGTCCCTTGGCAGTGATATGGCATCGAGTTCTTTGTAATATAAAGCTACGTCTCCTTGCAACTAGGGATTTATCTTCCTTGTTTCTTCAACAATACTTCAATTGGGTTTATCACGTTAGTCCCTCGGCAGTGATCTTCTTCAAAGCTTCACTAATAAGCAAAGGTTCTATCTTTCTTTTCAAAGCTACTAACACATCTCAACTAACAATCATGCATCATTCAACTAACATACTTCATTCATACATAATGCATATGCATGCATCGCTCTCATTTATTTTGAGAGGCCTACCACATCATACACTGCATGCATCATATCATTGCATAAAATTCAGGTCGCCTTTCTAGGCCGTGCTACAATGGAAACACAGTGAATCCTTTCGAAAGCATCTGCTTCGCATTCGAAAGAGAGGGGTATTTACCTCGGGTGGCATCTGTAACCCCATCTCCCATGGAATTTCTCCCCAACAAAGGCAAATTTCAGGGCATTTCAGTGTTCAATCATCTTCTACCTTTAGATTACGATGGGCAGACGTGCCTATCCGACTCTTCAGGTTTAAGAAGATTGAACAGGGGCAGCTGTCATACCCCAAAATTTGCCCTCTTATAATTTTCTATGTCCTTTTCTTTCGAATAATTGATATGGTGCAGTTGGTAAGAATTTAAGGATAAGAGTGTGCGATCGAGAGGTCCCGGGTTCGAATCCCATTGTCTAACTTTTATCATTTTTTAATCTTATGGTCACTAACTTTAATTTTTATTTTTTATTTAAAAAAAAAATGAAAATCATAAATATTTTCATTTTTAGTTGATTTTTCGATTTTCTTTTAATTAATTACTAAACATCACTTTTTTTCACTTTTGTGCATTTTTGAATTAAAAATCAAAAAAAGAAAATTTTTAGATTGATATTTAGTTTTGGCATTTTTTATAACTTTGGGAACAAGTAAAAGAAATTGAAAGTTATTTTTTTTAACATGGCTAATGAATCAAAATCAAATAAAAATTGATTTGATTTCTTAATTATGTGAATAAAATCTTTTTATTTTCCTTATTTGTTAACCTAGTTTATTTGTATAAATGGGTAACATTTTTACACCGAGAGGAGGAGGCCAATTTCTAAGAGGAACCCTTATTCTCTCACACGTAGAAACTTTGCCAACCCAGATATTCGACTCTCCACCTTTTCTGCCATATTCTCACATTGATAAGTTCAAGCTTACATCCGTATTGTAAATACACCATAGACCCCTTGTTTTTTTAGCACTGTAAATTAGATGTTAAAATTTCATCAATTTCACCCATTCAATCTCATAAGGCCGTAATACCGTTGTCACTTGCAAAATCCATACTCTAAAAACCACGTGAACCTGACCTTTGAGCCAAATTACTAACATCACCCATCTAAACCACAATCACAAAAAGAACATTACAAACTTTCATAATCTTTCATAAAATCATTCACTGAACTCACTTCCACTGTGTCAAAACCAAAAAAATCAAACTAACACATACGTGAATGATAATCAAACTATGTTTTCCTTCACTTCCACATCTAAACAAAATCGCCGTGCCACAACATAAAATTTAGGAAGGAAATAGCATTCGGTGGCGTTTACTCCGCCGATGAAGCATACTGTTGACGCTACCACGATCTGTACAGCAACGATCCCAGCATCACGATTCTGTGGCTTTAACAACAACAATCGCAACTCCGACACCGCCGCGGCATCATGGCAGCTCCTCACATCCCGAGAAGATCCAGCCGTCAACCTCAGCCGCGAAACCGCACCATCTCCTCCGCCGCGATGCGCCACCGATCCACCATCAATCCGACCCTTCGTCTCTGTCCGTGAACGACGCCGCACAGCTACCACGCGTACCCGTCGCAGGTCTCGAACCATCACCGTCTGGAGGAATCTCTGGGTATTTCTAAAAAATAAGGACTTCTGTGCGTTCTGAGAAATAAGTACAGGGGCGCAGCTTTTGTTGTTTGGGTTCTTTTTCGTTATGAATTGTATATATTATTTGCTGATGGTTTACTAACAATTCCAAAGCGTGGTATAGCTGGCAACGTTGGTGTTCTGGTATCCTTCCAAGCGTGGGTTCCATCCCATGCTTCTACATTATTTTTTTCACAAGTTTGCGAATTATAGATTTCATGCACGCTATTCTCCTGAAGACCACGGTATGCCCTCATAGCAAGACCACTGGATTTCTACTAGCTAGATCCAACGTATGTGAAGGCGCTGGTGTATCATGGAGCTTCAAAGGACAACACACAGGATCTTGCCCAGGTTTTGCTTTATTCTATTATTTAGATTACTTAGATTAATATTGGTAAATTATGTTTAATTTATTTAATCTATTTAAATAGAATTATTAATATAATTAAGATTAGGGCTATAGTTAGTTAGGGTTTTTTTCTCTTTTCGATTTATTTCGATGACTCGATTTATTTTATTTAATTTATTTAATTACTCTAAAAATCATATAAAAACCTAGGAAATTATTCACGCATTAGGGTTTGTCCAATCCCATTGCCCATTTGGCAAAAAGAACATCAATCCTGAATTAATTCTCTCCTCGACCCGACTAAATCTATTAGTCGCATTAGACGAGAGATAAAAATACTAAAACATTAAAATCAATTCTCTCCTCGACCCGACTAAAATCTATCAGTCGCATTAGACGAGAGATAAAAGTATACAAAATTAAAATATGTTTAATTTGGTGCCCGCGACGATCAATCTATCGATCTGAGTAACCAGCAATGCCCCATAATCCGTTAGCTATACTGACCAAATCTATTAGTCACCGCATCTAACGGTGCCATATCAAATCAGGGTTGTACGCCCAAAACTTAAAACATTCAAAACACTTCAAATCAAACTACGGATTTTCATCCTAATTCAAAACTGCGAATAGGCCACTCAAAAAGCCTTTAATCAATTTCAAACACCTTCATATCAAACTCTAAGGCGTACAATCCTGTGCCCGAACTACGTTGACTCTGATCCTCCATAAGGAGGTACGTAGGCACTTGGTAACAAGGCGAGTCTTCCCCCTCACAATTTCAATTCACTTTCAAATCTCAATTTTCACCCTATTCACTGCTTTAGCTATTAAACCTTAATAATTTTAGCCACTAAATTGTTACCTTAGATTCAAAGCCATAGGAAAGGGTCGAGGGTGCCTAACACCTTCCCTCGACCTGATTATAATAACTTACCCTGAATCTCTAAATTGCGTAGGGTTTCCTATTCGCCCTTCAGAATAGGTGGCGACTCTAAAAGCTAATTTTTAAGGCAGGTTGCTACAACGCGACCAAGTCATTTCCTAATGTCGCAAACTAAATTTCCTAACGATCCTTGAACATTACATCTACATTCATAAACATTGCATAACAGGTTTCCGCAATAGACTTCTCGTTCTCTCTTGCTGTTTATTTTGACACAAATGGATTTCGAGCAACCAGTCAAAAATCTTCAGGCTCAGAATATCCGGTTCCAAGTTTTGATTCTGAACTTAGCCAAGGGGCAAAACGAGTTGAAAAACCTTGTTAACCTAGAAGAAAAAGGATCAGCATACGCAACAAAGTTTATTCCGTGGCACATGCCGCTGTCTCAAGTTCTACAACAATTGCTCAGTCGGGGCTTAATAACTCTATTGCCTCCGTATTCCGTTGCTGCCAATCCTGCTCCTGGGTACATATACAATGCAAGATGTGCTTATCAGTCGAATAGTCCTGGCCATGATACCGAAGATTGTGGACCATGGACGCATAGTATTCAAGACTTAATCGATGACAAGATCACTGATTTCAATTCCCCTGAGGAACCTCATACGATTGATGTTGCACATAACCAAAAAGGCCTTAATGAACGCAACCAATTTGCGAGGGCAGTTCTGATCTCTACACCAGCTCCACAACAACGACGCAAGCCAGATGCACCTAAGCGTCAATTCACCAAAATTAATCTGACATTGGCTCACGCATTACAACATCTGTTGAAGATCTAATTGATTACTCTGAGGGACCCTCCTAAGAATCCTAACACCTACACTCCTAGCTACAAACTCAACCCGAGGTGCGCATACCATTCCAACAGTCATGGACATTATACAAACAATTGTTGGACATTGAAGAATAAGATTCAGGATCTGATCGATGACGGGGAAATCAAATTCAACCTTCCTAAAAACTCCTATGATAATCACCGCTCCTATGACTAGTCATGATAAAACTGATTGACATCTAGTCGGGCGAACTTTTGGATCATTAGATCTACTTTCATGCTCAATTCCTATTCTGTTTGTTTAAACATTCGGCTTATGATAGACATTATCTGTTTTAATAATCATCATCAGTGCATTGCATATGTTTGTCTTGAATAAATTATTTCGCTATCACTCATCTAAACTGCATCTTTACCTTGCATATGTTTTTTGATACTCAACCCCTGCTAAAGCTGTACACCTTTTAAGGGAGGATGACGAAAATGATACCGCAACCTCATACAGTATGCTTTTGAGCGGACTATGCTGATGATGTACATGCATTATTTCAATTCCTATACAGTGGAGATATAAGGATGTTAATCCCTCGTCAACCCCTTTGAGCCTAAGAAGTAGAAGTTCTTTCTTGTACTAATTAAAACCCTTGATCATAACCTGGGGCATGGTAGTTTTCAGTTAATTTGGCTGTGCATTCTATTTTAAGAGAATCATTCAGTAAACCTTTTAACAAAGGTTTCAACTACAAGCGTTCATCCGCACACATCAAAGAAGTGTTGGAGATGTCAATCAAAAGCCAATGATGGTTCATCAATCATTAAGTAAGGCAGTCAGTATCTTTCAAAAAGAAAAAAAATGAAAAAAACATATATACAAAGAAAAGTCTGCTAAGTTAAAAATCAAAAGAAGACTTAGGGAAAAATCAAGGCATCCCGTTGACTTTAAGCTCAAAATAGACAAATCAGGCAAAAGTTAGGGATATCAAAAAGATGAATGAAGAGAAGTCAATAAATTCCTGAACAACACAATGTTGTGACTACCAAAAGGAAGAAGTGACTGCCATCTCAAAAGTTCTCTTTGCTTGTGAACCATCATCATTATCAAAGGTGCAAATCCAAAAGTCTCCTGGAAACTGAATGCATAAGTTGAATTAACTGAGCTTAGGATTTAAGATCATCACGAAGAGGGATGGGTACAATCAAATATTGAGCCTTTATCTTTTGTTTCTTAAACCATGAACCGAGCCACGTTACAACCCTTAAAAGTCCTAACTGAAGCATGGTTAGTTCGAAAGCATACTGTCACCAAAAAGGTATCCTGACTCCTTAAGGTTTACCACAAATGCTGAGTTGACACTTCGGTTTTTACAAACATCACGTCTTTATAAACATCACGCTTTGTTATCTTCCGTTTTAATGCTTTCAAAAAAAAAAATCAAGACAGACATATGCACTGCATCTCATGAATTCATTATTAAACATATTTTGCTACACAATTTCGAATGTTAGCATCAGGAAGAAATTGCACAAGGTAGGACTAATGACTAAAATTCATCCCGACAGACGAAACTATCTCGGTAACAACATCTCTTATAATTCCATCAGTTGATCAGAAGTCAATGAATACAAGGGGCATGACATGCTTTTACCAGTCAATCTGGGGCAATCAAGTCAAGATTCCAAGAATCTTTAAAACGCAAAATAATCAAAGGCGCACATCCTAAGTGGGATTAAAACTATTTCTCGATCAATCTGGGGCAACCAAGTCAAGATTCCGAGAATTTCTCAAAGATGCCAAAACAATCAGGGGCATGCATCCAAGAAGATCTGAAGCTACTTCCTAATCATCATGGGACATTGTCCTGGGCCTATGATTACTAGGGGCATGTCGCCCGTAGTGCGCATCTCATAAAATCCTCGCGAGGCGAATCTTTACAAAGTCCGTACTAGCAGGGGCAAATCTATGCAAGTCCAGTTTGACATCTTGATCAATACTCAATGGTGTGTCCTAATCAATATAAGTCCAGAAATAGCAAGAGCTATAAATCACTGGGGGAAATATTCAAAGCAATCATGCCTTCCCACAAAGCTGGTTTCACTGAATCAGATCCCCACAGAGTAACCATTAAGAAGATATCTTCAAATGCTCTCGTCCCGAAAAAGACATGGCTCCCCAACAGGGTTTACATCTTCAACATTACCGGTTCTCCAAAACTTTGCTCTTCTCCAACATGGTGTATTAATATCTCTAATCCCCAATCAGGGTACGTCAAGTTACTGATCGTCCCCAAGCAGAAATCATAAATCCCCAGCTGAGCATCTTCAAGATAAGATCAAACATCAAAATTACAATGACATGGAGATCCACCTTCTCAATCAAGATGTGTCAAATAGCATAAATCATAGTCATGCGTCATAAATCATAAACATATTCATACAATTGCATACATGTTCATACATAATACATAATGCATCGCGACAAATGCGTACATAACATGCAAGGTTCTCATTTATCTTGAGAATCCCGTCACATAAACGCACTACATGCATCATGACATGGCATAAAAAACTAAATTTGCCTTTTTCAGGTTACTGCTGCAGTCAAATAAACAACTTCAAAACCCTTCGTATTTAAGTCGATACCTTGGACGGTTCCTTAATGATCTACCTTCAGATCTAAGTCGATACCTTGGACGGTTCCTTAATGATCTACCTTCGGATCTAAGTCGATACCTTGGACGGTTCCTTAATGATCTACATTTGGATCTAAGTCGATACCTTGGACGGTTCCTTAATGATCTACCTTTGGATATAAGTCGATACCTTGGACGGTTCCTTAATGATCTACCTTTGGATCTAAGCCGAAACCTTGGACGGTTCCTTAATGATCTACCTTTGGATCTAAGTCGATACCTTGGACGGTTCCTTAATGATCTACCTTCGGATCTAAGTCGATACCTTTGATGGTTCCTTAATGATCTACCCTCAGATTTAAGTCGATACCTCGGACGGTTCCTTAAACAATCTACTCTCAAATTTAAGTCGATACCTCGGACGGTTCTTTAAACAATCTACCCTCAGATTTAAGTCGATACCTCGGACGGTTCCTTAAACAATCTACTCTCAAATTTAAGTCGATACCTCGGACGGTTCCTTAAACAATCTACCTTCAAATTTAAGTCGATACCTCAGACGGTTCCTTAAACAATCAACTTTTCAAAATCTAAAGCGGAAACCTCGGACGGTTCCGTAATGATTAATATTTAAAATATAAAGCGGACACCTCGGACGGTTCCATGACGATCATCTTCCAAGATCTAATTCAGATACTACGAACGGTACTGACACGGTCAACGCTAAGAGATCTGATTCCATCATCACGAACATTGTGGACACGATAATCTTTCCAAGATCTAATTCAGTTGCTACGAACGGTACTGACACGATTAGCCTTTAAGGATCTAATTCCATCATCACGAATGGTGTGGACACGATCATCTTTCCAAGATCTAATTCAGTTGCTACGAACGATACTGACATGATCAACCTTCAAGGATCTAATTCTATCATCACGAACGGTGAAGACACTATCATCATTCCAAGATCTAATTCAGGTACTACGAACGGTACTGACACGATCAAACTTGCGAGGATATAATTTCATCATCACGAACAGTGTGGATACGATTAACCATTTTCAAGGATCTAATTCAGGTATTACAAACGGTACTGACACGATCAACAATCGAAGATCTAATTCTATCATCACGAACGGTGTAGACACGATCATCTCTTCAAAACCTAATTCAGTTACTACGAACGGTGCTAACACGATCAATATTCCAAGATCTAATTCTACTACTACGAACGGTGTAGACACGATCATCTTTCCAAGATCTAATTCAGTTACTATGAACGGTGCTGACACAGTCAATCTCCAACAAATACTTCTCAATACAAAGGATTCAGTCTAACATACGATTCATCCTAGGATGCAACCTGGCGTACGGTGTATTCTGACAACTATCAACACAGGGATCCGGTCTAACGTACGACCCATCCTCCAGCCTAACACACGGCTTTCCAGACATCTACGGATGCAATTTGGGTTTAGTCTAACGCACGACTCATCCTTCAACCTAACACACAGTTTCCAGACATCTACGGATGCAAATTGGATTCAGTCTAATGCACGAATCATCCTTCAACCTAACGCACGGTTTTCCAGACATCTACGGATGCAAATTTGATTCAGTCTAACGCACGACTCATCCTTCAGCCTAACGCATGGCCTTCCAGACATCTACGGATGCAAATTGGATCCAGTCAAACGTACTACTCATCCTAAGTATATCCTTCAGATACAATCTAACGTACGATGTATTCTGACTCTCAAGTCTATCAGGATGACATCTTTAAGCCCATCTCTGGAAAGTCCCTTCATCATCAACAAGGGCAAATTTCTAGGTATTCTAGTGTTCAATCCTCTTCTACCTTCATATTCCGACAGGCACACATGCCAATCTACATCTTCAGGTATAAGAAGATTGAACAGGGGCAGCTGTCATACCCCAAAATTTGCCCATCTCAGTCCTCTTGTTCAAACTCAGATCAAAGTAAAATGACTCAGAGACATCCCTCCTAAACAAAGGATCAAGAAACTAGGGTTTGTGGCTTCCTGAAGAAAATCAATGAATCAAAGGCTCCAACGCATCTCATATGGTTTACGATGTTTCAAACTACCTCCATGACAAAATCCAGGGCTCAATTCAAAGAGTTGATCACTCAATTGCTCAGAAAGTCAACAGTCGACTGATTTGACCTAAATGTCAATTGTGGTCAAAGTACAGTCAAAACTCTCGATTTTTTGTCAACATACTTATATTGAAGTATCATTCACCATTTGATAAAGAATTGATCATGGTTCATCAAGGAAAGATCATACATCAACAATTCCAAAAGTTTCTAAATGAGGGTTTTCATAGGAGAAAGTCAATTAAACTTTGACCAGCCATAACTCCCACATGGAACATCAAAAATTTCCCACCCAAATATCATTTTGAAGGAAATTGAATTATCTACAACTTTGTCTCTCGCATGCCAAGGCTAGAAATGCACCATTTGAGAGATATGAGCAAATACATTACAGGTCCTCCTAAAGGATCGCAAAAAGTCATTTTTTCTTAAAGTTCATAACTTGATCATGGAAGACCCAGTTAAGATAAAACCAAAAGGAGGTTTTAAAGGACATCTCGGGCTTTCCAAAAAGTCCTAGAACATGGTCATATTACAAAAATTGAGGGAGATATGCACTCTTAAACTTGGCCAAAATTGAGAAAATGCATGAAAACCTAAGTGAGGAATTTTGTGTTTTTAAGTAATGGGCCTTAACATTTATTTTGTCCACGTGATACTAAGCCCAAAGGGAGTCCAATGATCATATATTATTATTTTCATGATATTATTTTATTTATATTTGATTTTACTCATTTAATTTCAAATAAAATCAAATAAATCATCAAATAATAAGATGATTAATGAAATCATTTTTTTTACCTTGACTATGTAGCAACCTTCCCTAAAAATTAAGACTGAGAGTCGCCACCTATTCTGAAGGGCGAATAGGAAACCCTACGCAATTATGAGATTCGGGGTAAGTTATTACAATCAGGTCGAGGGAAGGTGTTAGACACCCTCAACCCTTTCCTAAGGTTTTATGTTCACAGTAAAGGTTAATGGCTAATTATTGAGGTTTATAGCTAAGGAAGTGAATAGGGGAAAATTTGAGATTTTAGGGAGAGGGACTCGCCTTGGTTATCCAAGTGCCTGCGTATCTCCTTAGGGAGAATCGGAGTCAACGTAGTTCGGGACAGGGTTGTACGCCTTGGATTTTGATATGAAAGTGTTTGAATAGTTTGAAGGCTTTTTGAATGGCCTATCGTAGTTTGCAATTTGAAAGGCATTTTGAATTGCCTGATTGGAAAGGATTAAAATTCGTAGTATCGTGGTTTAGTGTTTTTTAGATGTTTTGGGTGTACAACCCTGATTTTAATTTGTTACCGTTAATCACGATGATCAATAGGTTTGATCACCATAATTAACAGATTAGTAAAGAATTGCTGGCAATTTTAATCGATTGATTCGATTATCACTTTTAGCAAATGGATGTATTTTAATAATTAATTTTTAATTTATCGTTACCTCTCATAATCGATAGATTCGATTGCAAATGATAACGAATTGATAAGAAATGCTAACCATCATAACCAATAAGATGGTTACAACCATTTAGCAAAATAATGTTATTTTAATTATATTTTAATTATATGATTATTACCCACCGCAATCAATTGATTTAATCGAAGCGAAAAAATTCTAAAATTGTTTGGCTAAAACCTAAGTCGGTTAGAAAACCCTTATCCTAATACTTTGGCCACCGGCCAGTGGGATTGAGCGAACCCTAACATGTTGATAGCCTTTCTAGGGTTTTATGATTTATAATTATTAATTAATTAATCGAAATAGTCGAATAATCAGGAAAAATAATTTTATATCATTATAGAATAATCCTAATTTAATCTAATCTTATTAAATTAACCCTAAATTAAATTAACTATATAATTAATCTAATTAAAATAATTAAATAAAAACAATAAATCGCTAGCTAATCTTAACTCAAAGATAAATGTCCGAATCTAAACACATGATTGCTCCACACACCCACCTTTAAGGTAACCACTCTTACGCCGCCTTCTCGATCAAAAATAGTCAAGTCCCTCGGATATAGGGATACCTTAGCTTACTGCCTTCGATTCAAAAATCACCACCTCCCTCCGATAAAAGATCACAGTCCCTTCGAGTTTCCTACAAGTAAAATGATCTTGTCCCTCGATGTTGCCTCGATTAAATGGTGATAGTCCCTTCAATTGCTAAGGTATCCTTAATGTTGCCTAATGACTATTATATCCTTCCCCGAGACTACCTACCCTCTTTATGGTAGGGACAGTCTTGTGGTGAACGATTATTCTCGATGATCCTTCGATGACCCGTACATCCAATTGTAAGACTTCCTGCCCTCTCATGGTATGGATAGACTCTTTCACCCGAAAGACATAAAGAACACGAAAGACAAACTTAGGGTAGGTAGTTCTTAATTGCTTGCTCAAATCAATTCAAAATAAAATACTTTTTGAACCTCCTATTTCAAAACAATTTCAAACAAGGCTACGCTTATTTACAAACTAAAGTCCTTAAACAAAATCTTTTCTTATTCACACACGACACTTCAAACATTTCAAACAATTCAAAAGTGAGCTAAGCAATTAAGAGCCCATGGATAACCATGGATGCAAAGGGTGCCTTACACCTTCCCTTTGTATAACCTACCCCCCGAACTCAAAATCTTTTAAAGGTCTTTCCTATTCTTTTTGCCTTTCCCATTGGATAAAATAAAAGCCGGTGGCGACTCATGCTTAACCGCGACATTTCAATTAAAAAGTCAGTTCACCGTATTACAGCCTTCAAATCTCCAGAGCACAAAAACCTTCGATTCAGTATGTAGAGTCCATGTAAAAGCTAGACTTATCGTAAATTGCTGAGCGCCTAGTATATGTTCATATTAGTAATTATATATACTAATATTTAATACAGAAACTTAATATAATAAATATTTTTAATAAGATATTAAAATTCAAATAATAATAATTTAATATTTGTATAAATGAAATTTGTAATAAGAGAGATAAAATGAAGTTGAAAAATGTTGAACCAAATTTAGAAGATAACACTAGTACAAAAAATACTTTTTAAATTAGACATTTTAAATCATATGCTTTTGACTTGATTTAAAAAATTGAAAAACTAGGATCCACGGGACACATATTTAGTGAACATCATTTAAATTAGTTAATATGAATTAAAAAGAATTTTTGATAATTAAAAATAATTAAGAGACAAAAGCGCCAAATACTTCAATTATTTCCTCTCTTCTTCGCGAAAATATTACCATTCCCTCTCTTCTCACATCAAACTCAAAACCCTTTTCCTTCTCTCTCTCTCTCTCTCTCTCTCTCTCTCTCTCTCTCTCTCTCTCTCTCTCTCTCTCTCTCTCTCTCTCTCTCTCTCTCTCTCTCTCTCTCTCTCTCTCTCTCTCTCTCTCTCTCTGCGCGGCAGAGCCCTAACCAGGTTTCCTTTTACTTCACTCTGGGAGGTGAAAGAACTTTCTCTCTACGAACATATTACTATAGTTTTTATCGACATTGAGAGTTCCTGATTCTCCACCCCTGCCTCTGTTCAGATTTTTCAAGGTTAGTTCATATTTTTGTCTTTTTCAAGGTTAACTTAGGTTTAATTTTCTCTTTCTGATGAATTTTTTAGGAGATAAGTGGGGTGTTTTTAGGAATTGGAATTGGTGATGTTAGTGTTGTTCTTGAAATTTTGCTCGTAGGTTTTTTACCTTCATTTTTTGTGTAAAAGGAGATCAATTCATGTTCATTTTTTCTTATGCTCAAAATCTGAAAACATGACCTAGAAAATGGAAATTACTCCTCGTTATTGATGATACTAAATAGTAATACTATAAACAATGAATGTTTTATTGAATAAATTGATTGATTAGATTGTAGAGTGAATTTCATTGCTGCTAACAATCATGTCTTAATGTTCTTTGGAAGAGTTATTTTTCTGCTAGTTATTGCAAATTTCACTTTGAACTTGCAATAGTGTTGTCAGCACCTTCTCCCTTTAAAAACATGATAAAATAGAAGTTTAATTACTAATTAGCAGTATTAAATATTATATGTGGCTGCGCTCATAATTTAAAGTCTCGTATGTGAGAACCGTTGTTTCCGACGGGACTTGGTAATAATGTTGGCTTAATCTTTATTTGAAAATTTTGTTTTGGTCTTTTAGATTCAATGTAAATGAAGTGAAATCTTAAGATAAAAAATTGGGGTATGAAAGTTGTCCCTATTTAAGTTTCTTCTATCTGGAGATATGACGATTGAAATCTTCGTCTTGGCGTCATAGGAGGGACTTAAATATAAAATAATACATAATTTTAGCCCTAAGGGACCACAAATATGTCCATCATATGATATGAATACAAGATTTAGAACTCTGTGGAAAAAGATACCAAAGGAGACAAACTATAAATAAATGGGACACGAAGAGATTTTTGACACCCTAAGTCAATTTATCAACTAAGAAAGCAAAATACATCCAAGTGACTTAAATTGTTATTTCTTATTGCATTAATTTACACTAACGAAAAACTAAATAATAATTAAATAATATATCAATTTTTTTCAATCTAATCAACCATAAAGTAAAAAGCGTCTTCTTTCCGTTAATTTAGTTTTTAACTTCAATTTCTCATTGTTCAACTCTTAATTTAGATTTTAAATTTTCTCCATATTTTTTCCAATTCTTTCTTACTTTTATCTCTCTCTCTCTCTCTCTCTCTCTCTCTATTTTCTCTTTCTTTTTTCATTATTTCTAAGTATAAAAAACTATCGAATCCCTTTTCAAAATTCAAAATTCAAAATTTAGTCTCAATTTAAAAATATAATTATTTTATAGTTATTAAAAACTTATTCATAATATTATAAAATTGGGTGTTGCACGTTCTGCTGCAACGATTTCCGGCGAAGAACTTTTAGGGTTCCGATTCGGTTTCATTCTTCTTGATTCTGACTGATCCTTTTTTGGTGTTGGTTTAAAATCCTAACTCTAGGGTTAGGGACCACGGCAGGGAGGGAAAAGAAGGAAAAAAGGGGAATAGTGTGAGGACGAAGATGGCTCGAGGGAGGGGACGACCTAAGAATAAGGCAGCTTCACCGGCGGTGCCACCGACTGTGAATGGGGATCAAGGGGGCGCAATTCCTAAAGCAAGTGAAACAATTTTATCACAAGATTGTGACTCGGCAACTGTTGATGGAGAGTTTGAAACGCTTGATGGAAAATCTGATTTAGAGATTAAGACAAAGGGGGATGCTCTTAGTGAGCAAAAACTATGGGTGGATGTGATTAGCGGAAATAGGCTACCGGATAATGGCATCACGATTGCCTACTCAGCTCCAAAAATCGTGGAAGGTGAAATTGAAGTGGAGATAGAGGCTGAAGATGTCCAATCAAAGGTAAAATTCTGGGAACATACCCTCATTATGTATGTGTTAGGTAAGGAATTAAGTATGAATGATGTTAAGCAGTTTATGCTGCGAACCTGGAATTTCATTCAATTGCCTGAACTGTTTTACCATGATGATGGGTACTTCTTGATGAAGTTTAAGAACAACAAGGAGAAGAAAATGGTGTTATTGAGGGGGCCATACTCAATTCACAATATGCCTACGATACTTAAGAACTGGTGTCTTGAATTCAACTTCCAAAGAGACATGATCCGAACTATCCCAGTTTGGATTAAGTTACCTAATCTGCCACTACAAATGTGGGGAGCTTCAAGCTTTGGGAAAATTGGGAGTGTTGTGGGTAAACCTCTGTTCACAGATGAATGTACGGATAATAAGTCGAGGATCTCTTATGCGAGAATTCTAGTTGAAATTGACATCACCAAGAAGCAAAAGGAGAGTGTTACCATCAAAGATTGTGAAGGGAAAAAATTCAACCAACCAATTGAGTTTGAATGGAAACCTAAGTATTGTGATACTTGCCAAAAGGTGGGACACCAATGTGAGAAAGAAAAGCCAAAAGCAGTGAAGAAATGGCAGCCAGTGAAGGCAAAAGAGGACACTCCTGTTGCTGAGGTTAGTACACCAAATATCCCTATTGAAAATAATACTGAGCAGTGGACTGAAGTAGCAAACACAAGAAAATTGAAGGTTAGAGTTGTCTTCCCTGATGCTGAGTAGAAGAATGAGATATTATGTAGTAATGGCTTTGATGCCCTCAGGACTGGAGAAGGGCCTGCAGGGATGGCAGAACATGTTCCATGATTGTATCACGGAATGTAAGAGGTTTGAATAAACTAGGGAAAAATAAAGAAGTAGCTCTTAGACTACGAAAACTTAATCCTGCTATATGCATCTTACTGGAAACTAGAGTGAAGGAGGATAAAGCTATTGTTGTGAGAAACAAGCTGGGATCAATGTCGTCTTATTTAGATAATTACCAGCACCATGGAAATGGTAGAGTGTGGATCTTGTGGAATAATACTAAAGTCCAAGTGAATAAGATAATGAGTACTGATCAACTTATTCATATTGGTATATATTCTATACAGGGTGATCTTCAAATGTGGTGTACTTCCATTTATGCCAATAATACCCTAGAGAGGAGGTATCAACTTTGGAAAGACATTGAGAAAATAGCTACAACTACTAATGAATCATGGATGCTTATGGGGAACTTCAATAATGTTCTGAGTTCTAAAGACAGAATTGGAGGAAATCCAGTTATGGAGAAAGAATACAAGGCCTTAGAGGAAATGATGACAAGGGTAGGACTTTTTGTGAAGGATAGCACTGGTGATCATTACACTTGGTTTAATAATCAATGTAACAATCCTATCTACTCCAGGATTGATTGGGTGCTGGGCAACACTAAGTGGCATCAAGATAACCAAAACAATAAACTGCAAATTATGCAACCTGAGATTTCTCACCATGCTCTCCTATAGCTCCAAACTAATGATAGTAAACAGAGGTTTAGAAAAATCTTTAAGTTCCCCAATGTAATTACTAGCTCTGAAGGTTTCATTGAGGCAGTGGAGAAGAACTGGAATCTTCCTCGAGAGGGACAGCCCATGTTCAGAGTTTGGAGAAAGCTCTATAGAATCCACAAAGTTATCCTTGAGAAAAGTAAGCCTATTATGGGGATAACACATCAAATTGATCAATCTAGAGAGAATCTCAACAATGCTCAGCAGGATCTGATCAATGATAGGCTGAATCCTGAAAAAATCCAAAGGGTTAAAGACTGTTTGCAGGGACTGAATCACTTAACTAATGTGGAGGAAGATGTCTAGAGGTAGAGAGCTAAGGTGAATTGGATTAATCTAGGAGACAGCAACAATGCTTATTTCCATGCCACCCTGAAGAGCAAATTCAGCAGTGCATATATCAGCTTTCTAAAGGATAAAGAAGGCAATGTTATTACTAACCAAGAGCTTATCATGAAAGAAATAACTGATTTCTATAGGACTCTTGTGGGTAGTCCTGCCTCAGACCTTAGCAAAATTGACTTGGAGATTATGAGGGAGGGGTTGCAACTCCAAAGAGACCAATGTGAAATTCTGATTGCACCTGTGACAGAAGGAGAGATCTATAAAGCTCTTCAGAAAATGAATGATCTCACTACCCCTGGAATTGATGGATATGGGGCCAGGATTTTTAAGGCTACTTGGAATGTTATCAAAGATGTAGTTATGGCAGTGCAAGACTTCTTTGATAATGGAAGACTTTACAAAGCAATGAATAACACAGTGGTTACCATCATTCCTAAACATACTGCAACCTGCATGGTCAAGGATTTTAGGCCTATCTCCTGCTGCACAACTATGTATAAGCTCATATCCAATATTTTGGCTACTAGACTGGGATGTGTTATTGGTAGTATTGTTGATGTCAACCAAGCAGCTTTTATCCCAGGTCAACATATCCAAGATCATATAATGCTTGCCTATGAATTGATTAGAGGTTATAGTGCTAAGAATAGCCCACCAAGATGCATGATCCAAATGGATATCAAAAAATCCTATGATAGTGTGGATTGGATAGCAATGGAAGATATCATGGCTGAGTTAAATTTTCCAAATAAATTTATTCAGTGGACCATGACTGTTATCAAGACTGTTTCTTATAGGTACAAGATTAACAATGAGATTTCTGAGAATGTCCAAGCTAAGAGAGGTCTTAGGCAGGGAGACCCATTGTCCCCTCTTCTATTTGTGCTAATCATGGAATACCTCCACAGGATCTTAGCTAAAGTTGGAAATCAAAGGAATTTCCACTACCATGCCAAGTGTGAGAAAGTAGGGATAGTGAACCTGAGCTTTGCTGATGATTTACTACTGTTCTCCAGAGGTGAGATTGGTTCAGTCCAATTACTAATGGCAGGGTTGGATAAATTCTCTAAGTCTACTGGTTTGGAAGTAAATCCTGCCAAGTGTGAGGTTTATTTTTGTAATGTGGAGAAGAATACCAAATAAGATATCCTTAGAGCTACCAATTTTGAAGAGGGACCTCTGCCATTTAAGTACTTGGGGATACCTCTAACAAATAGGAAAATTACTGTGCAGCAATGTCTTGGCTTAATTGAGAAAATTGTGAGTAGAATCAAACATTGGAGCTCTAGGCTTCTCAATTTTGCAGGAAGGACCCAGCTTATTCGAAGCATACTATTCTCTACTAGCAACTACTGGATGCAGAGCCTCCCTATGCCAAAAAAAAGGTGATTAGAAATATTGAAGCCATTTGCAGATCTTACCTATGGGCTGGAACTGAAGTGATAACTAGAAAATCTCCTCTGTCATGGAAGAAAGTATGCACTCCTAAGAAAAAATGTGGTCTCAACATAATTGATCTCCATGACTGGAATAAAGTATGCATTTCCAAGAACTCATGGAATCTCAATAACAAAGATGATAGTTAATGGATTAGGTGGATTAATGCTTACTACACTAAAGAGCATAGCATTATGGAGATGCCAGTTAAACAATCAGCATCATGGATGATGAAGAGCATTCTGGAAATTAGAGATGGAATTACACAATTGCAGGCATGGCAGGGTATTCTCTAGGCCCCTAAGTTTAATTCAAGGCATATGTATGTGAACCTGAAAGATTTTGTGCAGGATGTATCATGGAGAGTGGTGATTTTCCAGAATCTAGCAAGGCCTAAGTCCATACACACCCTTTGGAGAGCCTGTCACAACAATCTCCCCACCAAGGAAAGGCTTCACAAATTTGGTATGCTCGATAATCTTGATTGTGTGTTTTGCAGGACCCTTGAAACTCTTGACCATATATTGTTTCTCTGCCCTGGCACTATAATAGTTTGGGATGGTGTCTTAGCTTGGCTACAAATGATACATCAACCTCAACAGTGGCATGATGAATTAGACTGGTTTATCAGGATTTGTAAGAAGAAAGGGTGGAGATCTCGAATCACTCAATGTTCCTTTACAGAAACAGTTCACAAATGCTGGAAATACAGAAATGCTGTGTGTTTTGGTGAGCAAATGAACCCCCAGCAATGCATAGACAACATTATTGATGTGGTTATCCTTAGATGTTGGGCTCATAGCAAAGTTAAACCTCACTTGGGTAGTTTAATGATGCCTTGATTTGTTGTTCTTTGTCTTTCTGGTGTACTAGTTATCATGTGTTTAGTTGGATCTTTTAGATCACTTGGACTGTAATGTGTTTTTTGATTTATCAATAAAGTTAATTTGATGTTTAAAAAAAAAACTTATTCATAATTATTGAAAAAAGTCATAGTTATTTTAAAAAAATCAGTTATAAGATTAAATAAAAAATCAAATTTTTTAGACAATAATAAGTCATTATCATCACAATGCTTATTTTATTTTTAATTAACAATTGTTTTTATTTGAGAGACAAGGTCTTTATTTTAAAATGTCAAAATTTTATTTTTATTCTTTTTCCATCTCGAGAGTTATTTTTTTTAAAATAATTATTTAATACAATTGAGTTTATATGATCATAGTTTATATTACAATTAAGTACTATCATAATAAATTGAATAATATTCATTAGCGATGAACACAACTATTAAAATAATAGTTTAAAGGTAGTGCACTGACAGTGCAAAATAATTTTACACTGTCAGTGCATCACCCCTTGTCTCTTAAACTAATAACATTTATTTGAGAAACAAATTTTTTATTTATAAATGTAAAAAAAAAAAAAACCTTTATTTTTTTAATTATAAAAATACTTTTTTTTGGAACTGAAACGAAGATGCGCTTAATCATCCTGCTCTTTTAATATTTTCATATTGAAAACGAACTAACAAACCTATCTATTAAACTTATGGCAAATTGCCCTGAGTATCTAATATATAAGTTTATATTAGTGATTATATATTCTAATATTTATAACAGAAATTAAATAGGATAAACATTTTTTAATAAGATATTAAAATTCAAATAATAATAACTTAATATTTGTATAAAATAAAATTGTAACAGTAATATAAAATGAAGTTCAAAATGTTAATGCAACTTTTAGAAGATAATATCTTAAGATAGACAATAGTTTTTGCACTTTTTTTTAATAACAGTTTTCGCACTTTTTTTTAATGACAGTTTTTGCACTTTTCATTAATAACTTTATTCATAAATAAATTTTTTATTCATACATAATGATTGCATGACAACACTAATTTACTCATAATGCAATTGGAGGTATAACATTAGTGGTAATATCATCAAAAGATGATGCATCAATACACCAACATCGCCCACGAACACATTGCCCTTTTTTTCCAGGACATCCAGGTTGACAATCTCCATCTGATTTACAAGCTCCACCGTCAAGTTCTCTTCCTTCTGATTTCTTACACAAATCTGCATGCAAACAATTCATTGAAACATAAGAATAATATTGTATGTAAAAAGTCAAAAATTTAAACATTAGTTTCAAACCAGATGTAAAGATGCAGAAAGCCAACAAGTATATCATTATGAAAGCATAACTCCTTGTAGAATCCATCTTTTACTTATAACATGTTATATTCTACATATATCACTTGTTTATATAGGCATATGGAGAGACTCCTATCTTGATCATGTTAACTTTTTAAATTTGATTTATTGAATTCAAACGTAACCTTTTTTTTTTAATTCTAGAATATTAAAATATACATTTTTGTTGACCAATATAAAAAAAAGTTTTAAAACAAACTGAAGAATTATATTCAACTTAAAGATAAATTAATAGTTAATTAATTAAAATTTGAATATATATAACAATTTAAATTGATTTTTTTTCTAAAATATATCACTTTTTAAAATACCGAGAAAGGATAAAGAATATTTGTTAGGGGGAGGGTTGCTCAAGTGATTTTAATTAGATGAATACGTGTGATGGACAAAAGATGATATAAGATTTATTATTAACATATTAAACTATATAATTAGTGTTAACTTATAACAATTATATTTAGATATTTTCTATTAATATTATTCTTTTATATAATTTTATCTTTTATTTATCAAAAATTTGAATAATTTAGTTAATATATCTAAAAAAAATTCTGGGTTCGAATCCTGCTAGATGCTAACAATTTTTGTGTTGGGTCAGTTCCTACGGAACTTTGTTCTAGCTTTAAACGGGACCCTCGCTAGTGGACCGTGGGATTGATCCTTCTTGAATTAGTGGGTCGCAAGGCCGAAAAAGTATAAAAATATAGCATAAAATTTTAATATTACTTTTAAAAAAAATTGATAAATTTTTTTAAAATACTATACTTTTTATTTAGTTTTAAAACTTAAATTTAGATTTTTTTATTAGAAAGGTAAATTTACATTTTTATAAATGTAAAATTAAAAATGGGAGCATTCTTAGTCGGTCATATAAATAATATACAAATTTAATAATTAAATTTTATTATTATTAACTAAAATTTATTATTAATAATTAATAACATGTCAAAATGAAAGACTACGAATGTAATATGAAACAAAATTCACAAATAAAAATTCAAAAGTGTATTAAAATATAATTATATTTTTACACAATTAAAATATTAAAAACATTAACTTTAAACATTGTTTTAGAGTTTATAATTGTCAATTGTTATCATTAAAATATCTATTTAAATGTAAGTTTGTTAGATGATTTAATTGAGTATTTTTATTTTGTTCTTAAACTTCAACTAAAGTTTTTATTTTTGGTTCAAAGATATATTTACGTTTTTTTTAAAGTAAAATTATGTTCTTATTGTGTATTATTTGTTAATTTATACTTTTTTTAAATATAAAGTTAAAATATGTGAGCATTCTTAGTTTACCAAACCCATAACAAAAAATTTCAATATTAAAATCAACTATTAATTAATAACATATATGAATGAGAGAAGTGGTAAAGTAATATAAAAAGATTTTCTTAAGTAAAAAATTAAAAGAAAAAAAATTAGGGGTGCTTAAATTAAAACTAATCAAAATAAAATTTTCATTATCTTATTTTTTTCAACCAATCATTTTTATTTTGTAATAGGAAATTTTTATATAATATCTGTTATATATTATATTATATCTATTATTTATTAATATTTGTACGATCAATAGAAATATAGTTTGTAATTTGGATATTAAAAAAACCATCCAAATTAATTCGCATGAAATTGAATCGAATTTTTTTAATCAGACATCCATAATCAAACCGAACTGCGAGTAAATTCATCTTTGAATCAGATGAGTTTTTTCTCAAAATCGATTCAAATCAAATTGCGAAGATTCTTAAAAAAATTATATTCAAAATTCAGTGTGATAGTTATTGTTTTAACTTTTTTTTAGTATTTATAAATGTCATTTTTTATTAATAAATTATCTATTTAATTGTAAATTAGTTCTAAGACTTAAGCGGTAAACGAGTTCCTGCTAAAGAACGAAGGTTAGGAGAATACCGACGACTTCAATTTTTGGTGGAAACAATACTTGATTAATGTCAGTACTTCTCGACACGAGTTCTGGATTACTAAGGCCATTTTTTTCCTGAGAACCCAAGTGTAAAAGAAAAAAAAACTAATATATGTATTTATTTTATTATATATTTGATAAATTTTCTAAAATTTGAATATAAGCAAACAACATAATTGTGGTTGAAAAATTTATATGACTTATACAAATTCAATTTTAATTATATTTTCTTGATTAAACTTGACCAAATGGCTTCATTAATCATATTTTCATCATTCATGACCTTAGAAGTTCATATTTGATAAAAAAACTCAAAACTCAAAGTTAATTCTTGAACAATTGATTTTTTATCAGCTGAATAACAATCTTTCCAATAACAATGAGTCAAGCTCCTCTAGCCAAATGAATGATATGAGTGGGCGATAATGAAGTACTTGAGGTCCTTGAATCATGTTTTGATCCAAAAGATCATCCCTTGACCAAAAGTCAACATTTCCAATGAATTACGTCACAATCCTAATTTGTGTACTAGATTAATTTGAAAGTTGATGATCTTGATTTGAAGCACACTTGAGCATGAATATCGATGATGGAAATCACTTAAGCATATGAGAAGCTTGAGTCCCTTTGTGAGCCACAAAACCCTAATTTCCTGAGCTCCTTGATCCAACACACATACATTGTGAAAGAAGTAAACAACCAAACACATCTTTTTGTATATTTGAAGTTAGTAATGATGCATGAATGATATTTATATAAGATGAATGATCATAATGATAATAAAAATCTTTTAGGTTAAATGTAAATAAAATGGAATATTAGGGTAAAAAATTGGGGTATGACAACTGCCCTTATTAGGGTATGACAGTTGCCCGTATTTAAGTTTCTTCTATCCCTAGATGTGAAGATTGAAATCTTCGTCTTGACATAATAGAAAGGACTTAAATATAAAACAATACACAATTTTAACTATAAGAGACCACAAATATATCCATGATATGATATGAATGCAAGATTTAGAACTCTGTATGGGAAGATAGCACACGAGACAGTGACACAGAGAGATTTTTGACACCATAAATGGATTTATCAACTAAGAAAACAAAATACATCCAAGTGACTTAAATCGTCATTTCTTATTACATTTATTTACACTAACAAAAAATTAAAGAATAATTAAATTATATCTCATTTTTTCATTCTAATGAACCACAAAGTAACATTAATTTTGTTAATTTATTTTTAACTTCAATTTATCATTTTTATTCTTTTCACTTAATTTAAATTTCAAATTTTCTCCACATTTTTTCCAATTCTTTCTTACTTTCATTTTGTTTTTTCTCTCTCCATTTTCTCTATCCCTTTTTATTATTTTTAATTATAAATAAAAAAATATTGAATCCATTTTCAAAATTCAAAATTTAGTCTCAACATCAAATTATAATTATTAAATAATTATTCATAACTATTAAAAAATCATAGTTATAAGATTAAATTTTTTTATCAAATGGTTTAGACAATAATAAGTCATTATCATCACAGTGTCTATTTTATTTTTAATTAATAATTATTTTTATTTGAGAGATAAAATCTTTCTTTTCAAATGTCAAAAATTTATTTTTATTCTATCTCCATCTCACGGGTTAATTTTTCTACTTTTTTTATGTATTTATTTAATATAGTTGAGTTTATATGATCATTTTTTATTATACAATTAAATATTTCATTTCAAATTTATACGTATATTTAAATATATTTAATACCATAATAAATTGAATAAAACTCATTAACGATGAACACAACTAATTTTTCGTCTTACGAGCCACTATCCAAATAGTATTTATTTTATTTTTATCAACAATATCATTTATTTGAGAAAAAAATTCTTTATTTGTAAATGTAAAAAAAAATCATATAAAATCAACTTTTTTTTAATTGAAACGAAGACACGCTTAATCATCTTGTTATGTTAACATTTGCATTTTTTTAATCCAGATATATTCAATAGAGAATTAAGGGTTCTCAAACCTCTTTACAAAACAAACGTGGTAAACACTTAGACAAAAAGAAAGATTACTCTCCAATTGAAACTCAAGATAAATTAAAGAAAGGGTTCTTGCTAAATTCATAAAAGTTACAATTTGGATGAGTAATTTTTTCGATTAATGATCATCTCTAAACTAACGCTTTAATGTTCCACACTATGTCTAGTATATTTCAATTATCATTCCTTAAAATTATGTCATTCCTCACTAGCCAAAACTGCCAAAAAATAGCCAAACATATCACTCCCTCCTTATCTATTAGACTTATCATAAATTGCTAAGCGCCTAGTATATGTTCACATTATTAATTATATATACTAATATTTATTACAAAAACTTAATATAATAAATATTTTTAATAAGATATTAAAATTCAAAAAATAATAATTTAATATTTGTATAAATGAAATTTGTAATAGTAGAGATAAAATGAAGTTGAAAGATGTTGAACCAACTTTAGAAGATAACACTAGTAAAAAAATACTTTTAAAATTAGACATTTTAAATTATATGCTTTTGACTTGATTTAAAAAATTAAAAAACTAGGATCTGCGGGACACATATTTAGTGAATATCATTTAAATTAGTTAATATGATTTAAAAAGAATTTTTGATATTTTAAAAAAATTAAGAGACAGAAGCGCCAAATACTTCAATTATTCCCTCTCTTCTATGCGAAAATATTACCATTCCCTCTCTTCTCACATCAAACTCAAAACCCTTTTCACTCTCTCTCTCTCTCTCTCTCTCTCTCTCTCTCTCTCTCTCTCTCTCTCTCTCTCTCTCCTCTCTCTCTCTCTCTCTCTCTCTCTCTCTCTCTCTCTCTCTCTCTCTCTCTCTCTATCTCTCTCTCTCTCTCTCTCTCTCTCTCTCTCTCTCTCTATCTCTCTCTCTCTCTCCACAACTATTTTTATTTGAGAGACAAGGTCTTTATTTTTAAATGTCAAAATTTTATTTTTATTCTTTCTCCATCTAGAGAGTTGTTTTTTTATTTTTTTAAATGATTATTTAATACAATTGAGTTTATATGATCATAGTTTATATTACAATTAAGTACTACCATAATAAATTGAATAATATTCATTAGCGATGAACACAACTATCAAAACAATAGCATTTATTTGAGAAACAAATTTTTTATTTATAAATGTAAAAAAAATCCTTTATTTTTTTAAGGGTTAAATACGTTTTTAGTCCCTATAAATATGCAACCCTGCATTTTTAGTCCCTATAAAATTTTTCTTCAAAAGATGGTCCTTCTAAAATTTTTATGCATGCAATTTCAGTCCCTGCTATTTTCTAAAATTTTAAAAACTGTTTAATTACCCTTTAATTTTTAAATTTTTGAATAATTTTTTATATATATGTTTAGAATATTGTAAAATATTTATTTACCAAGTTTTAGAATTTTTTAAAACGAGAAAAATTAAATATGGATTTTTCAAATTTCAAAAATAATAATAAAAGTAATGAAAATCTCAACTTAAAAAATAAATTTTGAGTTTCTTTTTTTTTTCAGGAACTTTTTAAAACATTATGAACATGTCTGCAAAATAATCATGCTAAAATATACATCGGTTTGACAGTAGGGACTGAAACTAGGTGCATAATAATTTTGTAAGGACCATTCAATAAAGGAAAATTTTATAGGATTAAAAATGCATGGTCACATATTTATAGGGACTAAAAACGTATTTAACCATTTTTTTAATCTAAAAAAACATTTTTTTTGGAACTGAAACGAAGATTGTTAATGATAGATACTAAGTACTTATTGTATGTGATGTTAATTGCTGTATGGAAGTGATTTTGAGTGGTAGAATCCCTATTTCGCAGAACTGAGTTTTCTGCAATTTTTCTGCATAATCATGTGTCCGCTAAGCGAAGTCTGAGAATAAATTTGAAAATTCGCGAGTCCGCTAAGCGAGGGTGCGAAAATTGAACGCTTATGTTTCTAGTTGTAGTTAGCGCACTGGGAGCCCGCAGAGCAAACTTTGCTGTGTAGATTTTTATGAAACTTCTATTTGCCATATCTTTTGATCCGTAACTCTTTTTTATGCACCGTTGGAAAGATAAAATAAATTCCTATCTTATAAAAATGGATTGAGAACCGTTAGAAAATTATTTAATATATATATTATACCTTTGATATGTGTTTGATCGGTATGAATTGATAACGATGTTGTATTCTACATGCAATTAGTTGTACGCATTCGATCTGTATTAGTTGATGATGATGCCTTGTAATGAATTAACAATAATATACTTTTATTAAGAAGTTGAATTAACCGTGTCATGTCGTTACTTAACTTGTGTACTATGATGATTGTTGTTAATATGATGAATTTGTTGTTTGTTGTTGTTGTTGTTGTTGTATGCCATATGGCCAATGTTGATAAGTTGTATGTTGAATTTGTTGATGCTATTGTAGACCCTATGGTCAATGTTGATAAGTTGAATATTTGTTGTATGTTGGTATAGCATAATGACGTGATTGAGAAGGTGTAAAATTACTATAATAATGATGATGATGTTGTTGCCATTGAATCTTGGCATGTGAGTTGGAGGTTATTCCTTGTTGATGTTTAGCCGATGTTGTTGCGTGTTATAAATGTTGTATGTTGTGTATGTAGCATCATTGAGTTGTATCCATTGCATAAATGACGATGGCTTGAAAATGGCCAAAGTGATGATGGCCTGAAAATGTCAAAAGTGACAATGGCCTGAAAATGGCAACCATGACGATAGCCTGAAAATGGCAATGACGATGGCCTGAAAATGGCACACACAATGGCATGTATGGGCATTTTTTTTTAGTTGGGAGTTCTGCTCCAAATGGTACCACATGCATATGCATAGTATTGAGTCGCATATTGAGATGCATTTTGAGTCGTTGTGATAATGAAATAGTTGTTATGCTGTGTTGATGATATCATTGTGAAGTTGAAATTATTGTGCTGCTTTGTTGATGGTTTGGTTGTGATAAAATCTATGTTATATTGATAAGTTGTGAAGTTGTATTAATTGTTGTATGAAGTGGTAAAATTATGTATGATATATATCTCCTATATTATTTATCATGAATTCTTTTATATTGTAAGATATCTCACCCCTTCTACTGATATTTTCTCTACCATGAAAAATGGGTGGGTACTGAAAAATAGTTGTGGATGTTCAAAGTAATTTTATGAAGTCTTTATGTTGCTCTATGATAAGTCAAAAGGGTCTGGCTTTGATACGTAGCACTCGAGGGATAGTTATTATTACTTAAGTTGTTGTATTCTAAATTGACATTTATTTGTGTTGAAGAAAAGTATTAAGTTGAATTTTGTTAAGTACTTTGTCGTTTAAAAGTTGTTTCAGTTGAATGAAAGATGTTTTCAATTGATTCTAAATTAGAAGTTGAAGTTGGATCCTATTGAATAAAGTTATATTTTTGAATGCTATGTATCAATGTTAAATAAAATACAGGTTGTTTGTTGTTTTAAGTTGAAATGCGACATCCCATTGTATGTTGAGAAGTTTTAAATACTTTGATTTTGTATTATAAATTACCGGGTAGATTTGGGGTGTTACATTTTAGGATTAATTAGAACTTGTTTAGTTTTCAAAATGTGTTCCTTGATTTAAGTGGGCGAGGGAGAGAAAAATCCTACGAATAAGGAGCGTGACTTTATTCAAAACCACGAGAGTTTGAGTTTTAGTCTTTAAGCTAATATTTTCTACTAAATATGTTCTTGACATTTTTATAAGCCTACGAGTTACAGTCTCTAACGTACGTGGAATATACATTTTGGTCTCTCTTTTCTTTATATTTATCTTAATCTTAGTTTTATTTCAGTATTAGTTCTTAGTTTTCCCTTAATCAAGCATTCATTAGCCTTAACTTTACAAAGCAACAATAGATTATAGTATGTTGACTTTGGTCTATGTGGGTTCGACAATCTTTTATATTACTCCGATACATTTGTGCGCTTGCGGACACATCAACTTCATGGTGTCATCTTAATATTTGATTCTCCTTGTTCAAGTGTGCTAATTTAATGCCCTTGGACTTTTTAGAAAGATGAGATTACATACTTCAACTTTCATGTTAGCTGCTTGAAGAGATTCCACTTGAATCATGGAGAAATAATCTACCAACTTGGGCATAAATTTTGTTTTAACGCTTTAGAAAATTTTCTAAGTGTTAAGAGAATTTTAACAACTTTAAGATGTGCATTTGATCACTTCATAACTTTTAATCCATTCATCTTTTGAAATCCATCTCCTATGGCAATGTTGTAGTATGAAATGAGATCTTCGGTACATCTTTAGAGCATGAAAAATGGTGGATTGATGAAGAAGTTACAAGTCTTCAAAGTTGGGTACTTGAACATGACAATTTCCATAACTTAGAAATTTTCCCAAAATTATAATTCCATCTTTTTGACACTTTTGATTGATTATATTGATTAAACTTGATCAAATGGCTTCATTAATCATATTTTCATGATCTTGGCCTTAGAAGTCCATAGTTGACCAAAAATATCCAAAGTCAAAGTTGATTCTTGAATAGTTGACATTTTGCCAATTGCATTGCAATATTTCCAATACTAATGAATCAAGATCCTCTAGCCAACTGAATGATATGTGTTTTGGACCATCCCAATCACTCCTATTGGGCCAACCCAGCCTTCGGCCCAAGGCACTCTGGACACGCGCACGACAGCCTCCCCCGGTCCGCTCTGGGCAAACACCAGACATAACCGAGCACGAGAGAGCCTCGTGCCCGGTAGTAGCCAGCTCACACGTTGTCTAGATTCACGCCTTGCAAAGCGGAGTTAATTTCGTTTGGGACAACCCTATAAATAGCCCTCTAACTTCAGAGGGCAAGGTAATCTTTTTCTTACCCCTAAAACCTCTCACTTGGGTGTACCTTGTTGAACACATACTTATTTTGGCATCGGAGTGCCTTGCAGGTACAACCATTTTTGTCCCTCTCAACTGTTCTAGATTTCAAGCCTTCTTTGTTGCTGGGCATCTGATCTGTTCGGTAAGATCAATATGAGTGAACTATTATGAAGTACTTGAGGTACTTGAATCATGTTTTGAGCCAAAAGATCGTGCTTTGACTAAAATCTAACATTTCAAATGAATTAGGTCACAACCCTAATTTGTGTACCAGATGAATTTGAAAGCGGATGATATTGATTTGAAGCACAGTTGAGTTTGAATATTGATGATGAAAATCACTTAAGCATATGAGAAGCTTAAGTCTCTTGTGAGCCACAAAACCCTAATTGGCCTAGCTCCTTCACTTCTTTTTGTATATTTGAGGTTAGTAATGATGCATGAAGGATCTTTATATGAGATGAGTGATAATAATGATGATCAAACTCTTTTAGATTCAATGTAAATGAAGTGAAGTCTTAGGATAAAAATTGGAGTATGACAGATGTCTCTATTTAAGTTTCTTCTATTCGGAGATGTGAATATTGAAATATTCGTCTCGGCGTCATAAGAGGGACTTAATTATTAAAAAAATGCACAATTTTAACCCTAAGAGACCACAAATATGCCCATAATATGATATGAATACAGGATTTAGAACTCTGTGGAAAAAGATACCACAAGAGACAAACTATAAGTAAATAGGATTCGAAGGGATTTTTGACAACCTAAGTGGATTTATCAACTAAGAAAACAAAATGCATCCAAGTGACTTAAATTGTTGTTTTTTTTTTGGAGAAAAATAAAGAATATATTAATTCCCAAAAACAGTTATTACATGCTGATCCTAAGATCCAAGCAACCAAAAAACTATGTAAGACAAGGAAACTATTTAAAGTGTATTACAATAGACCCATAACTTGAAGTCCCTCTTGGAGCACTCTTGTACAATGTCCTTAATATGTAGAAAACTCTCATCAAGCACAGATTCCTGTTGAAAGATCTTTCTGTTGCGCCACATCCAAATGTGATAGAGAGTTTCAGTGGCACATAGTTTCACCAATTTGGCACGACTGCTTCTTCCTCTAGAATTGAGAATGATCCATTGTAATTCATGATTCCAGCCACACGGATGATGATGCATATGCATCCAGTCCAGAAAATTCTCCCAAATCCCTCTAGTAACCCTGCAGTTATAAAACAAATGGTTACAAGACTCAGGTTCTCCACAGAAAACACACTTGCCATCATTGGTAATACCAAACCTGCTTAACCTATCTTTCGTAGGATGGTTATATGTTTTTTATCATTATTTATAACAAATTATTTATATAGTTACTGAAGATCTTATCAAACATCCCTGAAGGATAGTAAAACATCATAATTATATGATGATATAATTTTGATGATATGATTTTGTATAATTTTGATAATTATATGATAATATGTTCATATGCGTGTGTATGATTAAAATTATTAATTATGGGATACTATCATATTGGTTTTGAATATATTTTCAATCATTACACAAATTAGATTTAGTTCTTGATGCTCCAAAATTAGGATGATCGATGTTTAATTTATGTACTCAATTGTAATACCTCATATCAAACAAAGTCTTGCTGATACAATTTCTTTATTCATATTATTTCTAAATATTTATATTTTAACAAGAGAGTTAAGACATTGCAATCTATTAAAGAATATACAAATAGTCTAAAGTTGCTACATATTTTAAAGTTGTTATAATAGTGTTTAGATTTCTCATATAAATTTTAATTATACTATTCTTTTCTTTTTACAAGTATAGTGTATGGATGACATTTGTTAGTCCATCTTAGAGGCACATGAATGTAAGCTCATATTTTGATAGAGTCGAGATTCGAATGAACTTTAATCCTTTATATTTTCTTCTTGTGTGTTCTCTTTATGTCTTGCTAAATATTTTTGTCATAGATAATTCACATGAATTATATTGGAGGTATTGAATATCTTTGTATTACACAAATGAATTTGGACATAAAATGTATAATAGAAAAGCTATCGGCTTTTCCCTCGGGCTTGTACTACACTTATATTAGTACAATTGAAGCACATGTCATTGTAAACCAGTAGTTTACAAATTACGCTTAAATGTATCGTTGGTAAAACCGGTTGGGTCATCTCGGATATGATATAATGCGAATAATTTGTATTAAAGAACCAGAAGTTTCTTCAATCTAGTCAATTTTTGTGTGTTTCTAAAGGAAATTAAAAATTTGAGAAATTGCGTTTTTATGACATTAATTGTTGCATCGACTAAAATATCATGCATATGTCTCTACTTACAACCAGAAGTTTGTAAAATTCCTGTATAAGAATCACATATATTATTAAAATTGATATTGAGTATCATATAATATTTGTTCATAAAAAGAAAATGGACCCGAAGATCCATTCTTTAGACGTCTAAAGTTAATTATATGGTTGATACTTATGAGATCACCAATTCTAAATTATATATTTGAAACACCCAAACTATGATATTAAGATATTTATTCGCATTAAGCCAACAAGATACTATATATTAGTCCTCCCTAATTTATTCTAATATTTCTCATCTTAGTGAATATTTGGATGTGTTGTGTATATTCCAATTTCTCCAATATAATACATTAAGATGAGTCATGAAAGAATATTGGAAAAATATAATTAACATGACTCTTAATTTTGAGGATATAATTTGAGAAAATAATCAAATACATGATTGCAGCCCAGTAGGCTGATTATCACTTGATAAATTAATTTTCCCAATATTAGGGGGAGGAAAATGAACAGCTGAAATCATGAACAAGAAGTTCAAATGAACAAGTTAAAATACATTGTTATCTGGATCCTCGTACAAATCAATATGAACCAAAAGTTCAAAATATTATTCATTTGCAACGTTTTGAAATAAATTATCAGCTGGCTATACTCCACTCAAAGTGGATTCTCCTATTGGATAATACAATATTGCAAATCAGTTGTAGCTGCGCCTGAAGCGTGGTATGAAAGTCGGTTCCAATGTTAAAAATCCTCTACTAGGAAAAGAAACTAAATATGACCCAAGTGAGGATATGAAAATGCTAAGAGCACTTTGATCTAATTTAATTTTCAGTTCCAGAAGAACGAATCAAGTACTTGAAATATGAAATAAAGAGATCTCGATAAATTATGTCATGGATGAAATGGAATGGAACCGAAATTGAGATAACTAAATAAAGTCAATATTGACAATGTCTTTGTATACAATATAGCGCTAAAAGTGATCAATGATAACGAGGATCATGAGTCAAAGTCTATTAAATATTAGAGACTTAGTGAGAATTGGCCAAAATAAATATATTCAATTGAATAAGAATTAAACTCACTTTACAAGTGACTCACTTTTGGACCTGTAGTTCGAACACCTCATGGTGTGAAACTAATTGGATATAAATAAGTTTTTGTGAAAAAGAAAAATAAGAATGATATAAATTTTGATTTATAGCTCAATGATTTTCACAAAGACCTAAGAGTGATTTTGATAAAACATATTCACCTGTAGTGGAATCAATTGATTTTTGATAATTAATTAGCCTTGTAACACATGAAGAGCTTAATTTGAACATGATGGATGTAATGACATCTTATTTATATGGTTCACTTAATAGTGACATTTACATGAAACTCCCTAAAGGGTTCAATATACCAGAGGCACGTAATTTTGGATCTCGAGAAAACTACTCCATCAAATTGAACAAGTTTCTCCATGGGTTGAAACAATCTGGATGCATGTGGTATAATCACCATAGTGAATATTTACTAAAGGATGGATATACAAATAACTCAATTTGTCCTTGTATTTTCATAAAATGACATGGAAAAGTATTTGCAATAATAGTTGTCTATGTGAATGACATAAGTATTATTGGAACTCCTGAAGAGCTTCCAAAAGCTATAAATTGCTTAAATAAAGAGTTTGAGATGAATGACTTAGAAAAGATAAAATATGTCTAGGTTTGCAAATTGAGCATGTGGACAAAAGAATATTTGTACATCAAGAAGGCTATATAGAAAACTGTTGAAATGATTCTATATGGACAAAGATCTTTAGATGTTAGGTCATTAGATGTGGAGAAAGATCTTTTTAGGTCTCGAGAAAATGATGAAAATTGCCTGATCCTGAAGTACCATATCTCAGTGCAATTGGAGTACTAATGCACCTTGCTAATTATACACATCATGATATATCATTTGCCGTCAATCTATAAGTAAGATAGAATTATTCACCTACACGAAGAAATTGGAAAGCGGTCAAACATATACTTTGTTATCTTAAAGATGTTGGTTACTTGTCAGATTCTTCAATGGTAGATCAGAAAGAGGTTATTTGTTTACATGTGATGGTACAACCATTTCATGGAGATCTATGAAACAAATCATGACAACAACTTCATAAAGTCTCGCATAACTATTAGCACTACATGAAGTCACTTCGAAGAAGCCATTTTAAGTAACTACTACAAATAATATCGTCTCACATATAAATGTATATATGAGGGGGAGAAATAAATATTTTCTGCATTCTTTTTCCCTTCACCATGGTTTTGTCCCACTGGGTTTTTCTGGTAAGGTTTTTAACGAGGCAGTTCACAATCAAAGGATATTGTACTCTTTTTCCTTCACTAGTTTTTTCCCACTGGATTTTCTCTAGTAAGGTTTTAACGAGGCATATCATCAATGGACATCCAAGGGGGAGTGTTATGAATAAATATTATTGTGGATGTCCATATATATTCTTATCTTTCATCTTCATATTCCCTATTAAGTGGTAAAGTAAGGTTATGATTTTTCACCTTCCTAATATCCTATAAATAGAGACCACTTTGCAATGTAAAACTATCTACTTGAAAGATGATAATACAATATTACTTTTTCTCTTCTTTTCTCTCATTCATCTCTCCTTCATCTATATTCTTTTGGTTAATTTCCTAACAAATCCTTTATATTTTTTAATCAAAAAATCAGTTTTTTTTTGGAACTGAAACGAAGATGCGCTTAATCATCTTGCTCTTTTAATATTTTCATAAGAAAATGAACAAACAAAACTATCTATTAAACTTATGGCAAATTGCCCTGAGTGTCTAATATATAAGTTCATATTAGTGATTATATATTCTAATATTTATAACAGAAATTAAATATGATAAACATTTTTTAATAAGATATTAAAATTCAAATAATAATAACTTAATATTTGTATAAAAGAAAATTGTAACAGTAATATAAAATGAAGTTCAAAAATGTTAATGCAACTTTTAGAAGATAATATCTTAAGATAGACAACAGTTTTTGCTCTTTTCATTAACAACTTTATTCATAAATAAATTTTTTATTCATACATAATGATTGCATGATGATACTAATTTACTCATAATGCAATTGGAGGTATAACATTAGTGGTAATATCATCAAAAGATGATGCATCAATACACCAACATCGCCCACGAACACATTGCCCTTTTTTTCCAGGACATCCAGGTTGACAATCTCCATCTGATTTACAAGCTCCACCGTCAAGTTCTCTTCCTTCTGATTTCTTACACAGATCTGCATGCAAATAATTCATCAAAACATAAGAATAATATTGTATGTAAAAAGTGAATGATTCAAAATTTAAACATTAGTTTTAAACCTGATGTAAAGATGCAGAAAGCCAACAAGTATATCATTATGAAAGCATAAGTCCTTGTAGAATCCATCTTTTACTTATAACATGTTATATTCTACATATATCTATGGTTTATATAGGCATATGGCAGGACTCTATCTTCACCATGTTAACTTTTTTAATTTGATTTATTGAATACAAAAGTAACTTTTTAAAACCTAGAGTACTAAAATATACATTTTTGTTGACCAATATAAAGAAAAGGCAAAATTATACTCAGGGTCCTTTAAGTTATTTTATTGTAATAAGTTGGTCCTTTATTTTATTTTTTTGTTATAAGTTAGTCCTTTATGTTAACCAATGTATGCATCGTTGACCTTTTTTCTATTTGATTAATTTTATTTTATTTCGTTTTCAACTTTTAAAATTCATATTAAACTCATTGTTGGTCCAAAAATTATGAAAAAATTCCTAAAAATATTTCTTCTCATTTTACACTTTGTGTAATTTTCTGAGAATTTTATTTTCTGTTTTATTATTTTTATTTAATTTATTTCCTTTGTGTGCATTTTAATTAGTTTAAAAATATTTTTATGCTCTAAAAAATTCTGAAAATTTTATTATAGGATTCAATGATGGTCTCTAACGTATGTTAAGTGATACATCAACACCATTAGTGTCACTTCAGTTTTTTTGGAACGGAGTTTATGAAAAAAGTTAACTGTGCAGACGTTAATTAACATAAAGGACCAACTTGTAGCGAAAAAAACATCAAGGACCAACTTGTTACAATAAAATAACTTAAAGGACCCTGGGTATAATTTTGCCTAAAAAAAATACGTTTAAATATATCACTTTTTCAAAAGATGATATAAGATGAATACGACAGTGCGATGGACAAAAGATGATATAAGATTTATTATTAACATATTAAACTATATAATTATTGTTAACTTATAACAATTATATTTGGATATTTTCTATTAATATTATTTTTTTATATAACTTTATCTTTTATTTATCAAAAATTTGAATAATTTAGTTAATATATCTAAAAAAAAATTCTGGGTTCGAATCCTGCTAGATGCTAACAATTTTTGTGTTGGGCCAGTTCCTACGGAACTTTGTTCTAGCTTTAAACGAGACCCTCGCTAGTGGACGGTGGGATTGATCTTTCTTGAATTAGTGGGTCGCTAGGCCGAATACCAAGATTTTCAAAAAAATATAAAAATATAGCATAAAATTTTAATATTACTTTTTTAAAAAATTGATAATTTTTTTTAAAATACTATACTTTTTATTTAGTTTTAAAACTTAAATTTGAATAAGAAGGCTAGATGCAAAGAGGTTGCAGCCCACCTCAAGAAACTTCATGCATCCTGCTGTATTTTGATTGAGACAAGAGTAAAAGAGCAAAATGCAAATAAAATCCGCCACTGGTTAGGTAATAACTGGAGCTTTGCTAATAATTGCAGTTGTCATCCAAATGGTAGACTTTCGATTTGATGGAACAAGGACAATTGGGAGGTTAACATCATACATAAATCTGATCAATATATGCACTGTGAAATGAAAACTGGTCAAAGCCACATGTATGTTACTTTGGTTTATGCCCACAACCAGTTGGAGAAACGTAAAAAGCTGTGGAAAGACATTACTTTGTTAGCTCCTCAAAACCAGGATCCTTGGATGATAATATGTGACTACAATAATGTTTTGAAGCTTCATGACAGAATTGGGGGTAATGATGTCCATCAAGCTAAGTACATTGATTTAGTAGAGATGATGTGTAATATTGGGTTATATGAACATGCTACTAGGGGAAGCTATTACACTTGGTCAAACAAGCATAGCCAATTCACAATTTACAGCAGAATAGATAGGGCTATCTGTAATGGTGAGTGGTACCTTAAATTTCCTAGATGTGAGATTGATGTCCTGCAACCCTATATCTCTGATCACTCCCCCATAATAGTGAACTTGGATCATAACAGTATTACACAAAAGTGTAGGCCCTATTTTAAGTTCTTAAACTATGTGACTCAAAGAGATGATTATATTGCTATCATAAAGGAGAATTGGCAGATTCCCATTGAAGGTAGACCTATGTGCATTTGTTGGAGTAAGCTCATCCGGATACAAAAGACTTTATCCCTGCTTAATAGAGACACTACTGTAGAGGTGAAGAAGATCCAACAAAATAGGGATAACCTTACGAAGGCTCAGTAGATGCTGGAGAATGATAGATTTAAACTTATGAAGGCTCAGCAGATGCTGGAGAATGATAGATTTAAACCTGGCCTCATTGATCAAGTAAAACATTGGACTGATGAAATAATCAAAAGGACAACAATTGATGAGCAAATTCTCAGTTAGAAGGCCAAGGTGGACTGGCTGCAATTGGGGGATGGCAACAATTGATATTTCAATGCTATTGTTAATCAAAAGAACAAACAGAGAAGCCTTCTAAGATTGGAAAACCAAAATGGCGCTCCTTTAACAGAGTTCCATGATTTAGAAGAGGAAATCCTGAACTTTTATAGTAACCTGGTAGGCACTACCTCGACCAGTCTGGATCATGTGGACATCATGGCTCTAAGAGAAGGTGCTCAGCTGAGGGAGGAGCAAAGAATTGAGCTAGAGAACCTATCAATGACAAGGAAATCCTGGATGCCTTAAAAAGCGTTGGTGATAATAAGGCGCCAGGAATTGATGGGTACAATTCTAAATTATTCAAGAATAGCTGTCAAATTATTAAGAAGGAAGTGATTGAGGCTACCAAAGACTTCTTCAATAAGAACAGACTCTATCTTGCCATTAACTGCACTCTGGTAACTCTCATTCCTAAGCATAATGAGGCAAGAAGTATGAAGGACACGAGACCTATAGCATGTTGCACTACCCTGTACCAAATCATCTCAAAAATATTAACTGCCAGATTGAGTAAAGTCATTGGTTCTGTTGTTGATTCCAGCCAATCTGCATTCATGCATGGCAAAGTGATACATGATAATATACTCATGGCTCAGGAGCTTCTAAGAAAATACAATTGCAAGAACCTTTCCCCTAGATGTGCAATCCAAATGGACCTCCATAAGGCATATGATACTGTTGAATGGTATGCACTGGAGTGTATCTTAAGAGGAATGAACTTCCCTCCTAAGTTTACCCAATGGATAATGTTGTGTGTGACCATTGTGTAATATAGATACTCTATCCAAGGAAGACATAGTATAATCCTCAAGGCCAAGAGAGGTTTGAGACAAGGAGATCCAATCTCCCCTCTCCTTTTTGTTCTCATTATGGAGTACTTACATAGATGTCTGAGCAAGCTTAAGAGGAAAACCAAGTTTAAATTTCATCCTAAGTGTGAGAAGGTAGACCTTACTAATATTTTCTTTGTAAATGACCTCATGTTATTTGCTAGGGGGGATATCAATTATGTCCATCTAATGATGGAGGAAATCAGAAGGTTCTCATGTGTAACTGGCTTGAAAGCTAATCCACAAAAGTGTAAGGTTTATTTTGGTGGGGTAAATACTGAGGTAAAGAATGATATTATGGCTATCACTGGTTTTAGTGCAGGTACTTTTCCTTTCAAATACCTGAGGGTTCCAATCACAAGTAGGAAACTACACATCGCCTTATACCAGCCCCTCATTGACAAAATTGTGCAGAGAATGAGTTCATGGACAACTAGTCTTTTGAGTTATGCAGACATAAGGCTGCTGATTCAGAGTGTGCTCCAAACCATGACAGCCTATTGGATGCAAATATATCCAATGCCTAAAAAAGTGATCCATCATATTGGTGCTATTTGCAGGACTTTTTCTGGTGCAACAAGGGTGACATTAGTAGAAAGTCTCTCATTGCATGGGAGTCCATCTGTGAGCCTCGAAATGCTAGGGGTTTAAACCTGGTGGAGCTAAATTACTGGAACAAAGCAACCATAATTAAACTTCTTTGGAACCTCCAGGCCAAATCTGATAAGTTGTGGGTTATTTGGATGCACACTTATTACTTGAAGGGAAATGAGGTCACAAACTGGCATATGCCTAGTAGTTGTTCCTGGATAATGAGAAAGATGTTAAGCTATAGAGAGGAATTAGAACACAGTGACTACTGGCAGTCTGCTATTCAGGATGGGAGTTACAAGACCAAGCACATGTACAATAACCTCTGAGGCGAGAAACCAAATGTGCCATGGTATAAGATCTTCAACCAGAATGCTGCAAGGCCTCGAGCGAAATTTCTTCTTTGGATAACTCTATGGGACAGACTGCCAACAAAGAGCAGGCTGGCTCGGTTCAGGGTTGTCACAGATGGGGAATGTAATTTTTGAAGGAAAGAGGAGACTCAAGAGCATCTTTTCTTCGCTTGTGTTTTTACTGGGGATATTTGGAGGAAAATGCTGAACTAGATTGGTATGGACAGGGTTCCTCAGGACTGGAGGACTGAGAAGGCTTGGCTCTGTATTGAAACATCGAGAAAAGGCTGGAAAAGACTCCTTCTTGGGTTATTTGGATGCACACTTATTACTTGAAGGGAAATGAGGTCACAAACTGGCATATGCCTAGTAGTTGTTCCTGGATAATGAGAAAGATGTTAAGCTATAGAGAGGAATTAGAACACAGTTACTACTGGCAGTCTGCTATTCAGGCTGGGAGTTACAAGACCAAGCACATGTACAATAAACTCTGAGGCGAGAAACCAAATGTGCCATGGTATAAGATCTTCTACCAGAATGCTGCAAGGCCTCAAGCGAAATTTCTTCTTTGGATAACTCTATGGGACAGACTGCCAACAAAGAGCAGGCTGGCTCGGTTCGGGGTTGTCACAGATGGGGAATGTAATTTTTGAAGGAAAGAGGAGACTCAAGAGCATCTTTTCTTCGCTTGTGTTTTTACTGGGGATATTTGGAGGAAAATGCTGAACTAGATTGGTATGGACAGGGTTCCTCAGGACTGGAGGACTGAGAAGGCTTGGCTCTGTATTGAAACATCGAGAAAAGGCTGGAAAAGACTCTTTCTTAAGGCTGTTATTGCATAAACGATGTATGCTATTTGGACACTTTGAAATGACATCATCTCAAGAACCAAACCATGGAGGAGGACCTGCAACACAAGATGAAAGTTAATGTGGTTACTAGATGTAGTGTGTTTATTAAGCTCTCCAACCATATCAATGTAGGGGAGCTTAGCATTTGTTAGCTTTGTAATTTTGGTGTCTATTGCTTGTTTGGTTGTTTGGATAACCTGGATCCGTTTTGGATCGGTGTACTCTTAACTGTTTTGGCTAGTAATGAAGTTTATTTTCTAACCAAAAGAAAAATTTAGATTTAGATTTTTTTATTAGAAAGGTAAATTTACATTTTTATAAATGTAAAATTAAAAATGGGAGCATTCTTAGTCGGTCATATAAATAATATACAAATTTATTAATTAAAATTTATTATTATTAATTAAAATTTATTATTAATAATTAATAACATGTGAAAATGAAAGACTACTAATGTAATCTGAAACAAAATCCACAAATAAAAATTCAAAAGTGTATTAAAATATAATTATATTTTTACACAATTAAAATATTAAAAACATTAACTTTAAACATTGTTTTAGAGTTTATAATTGTCAATTGTTATCATTAAAATATCTATTTAATTGTAAGTTGGTTAGATGATTTAAATGAGTATTTTTATTTTGTTCTAAAACTTCAACTAAAGTTTTTATTTTTGGGTCAAACATATATTTACGCTTTTTTTTTAAGTAAAATTATGTTCTTATTGTGTATTATTTGTTAATTTATACTTTTTTAAAATATAAAGTTAAAAGATGTGAGCATTCTTAGTTTACCAAATCCATAACAAAAAATTTCAATATTAAAATCAACTATTAATTAATAACATATATGAATGAGAGAAGTGGTAAAGTAATATAAAAAGATTTTCTTAAGTAAAAAATTAAAAGAAAAAAATTAGGGGTGCTTAAATTTAAACTAATCAAAATAAAATTTTCATTAACTTATTTTTTTCAACCAATCATTTTTATTTTGTAATATGAAATTTTTATATAATATCTATTATATATTATATTATATTATATCTTTTATTTATTAATATTTGTACGATCAATAAAGATCAATAAAAATATAGTTTTTAATTTGATATTAAAAAATCCATCCAAATTAATTCGCATGAAATTGAATCGAATTTTTTTATCAGACATCCATAATCAAACCGAACTTCCACTAAATTCATCTTTGAATCAAATGAATTTTTCTCAAAATCGATTCCAATCAAATTGCGAAGACTCTTAAAAAAAATTATATTCAAAAGTCAGTGTGATAGTTATTGTTTTAACTTTTTTTTAGTATTTATAAATGTCGATTTTTATTAATAAGTTATCTATTTAATTGTAAATTAGTTCTAAGACTTAAATATACATATTTATTAACCAAAGACTTAGGCTTAAGTGGCAAACGAGTTCCTGCTAAAGAACGAAGGTTAGGAGAATACCGACGACTTCAATTTTTGGTGGAAACAATACTTGATCAGTGTCTGTACCTCTCGACACGAGCTCTGAATTACTAAGGTCATTTTTTCTTGTGAACCCAAGTGTAAAAGCAAAAAAACTAACATATGTAAAATTTATATGACTTATACAAATTCAATTTTAATTATATTTTCTTGATTAAACTTGATCAAATGGCTTCATTAATCATGTTTTTATGATTCTTGATCGTAGAAGTTCATAGCTGACAAAAAAACTCAAAATTCAAAGTCAATTCTTGAACAATTGATTTTTTATCAGTTGAGTAACAATCTTTCCAATAACAATGAATCAAGCTCCTCTAGCCAAATGAATGATATGATTTGGCTATAATGAAGTACTTGAAGTCCTTGAATCATGTTTTGATCCAAAAGATCATTCCTTGACCAAAAGTCAACATTTCTAATGAGTTACGTCACAATCCTAATTTGTGTACCAGATGAATTTGAAAGTTGATGATCTTGATTTGAAGCACACTTGAGCGTGAATATTGATGATAGAAATCACTTAAGCATATGAGAAGCTTGAGTCCCTTTGTGAGCCACAAAATCCTAATCCAAAACACATACGTTGTGAAAGAAGTAAACAAGCAAACACATCTTTTTGTATATTTGAAGTTAGTAATGATGCATGAATGATATTTATATAAGATGAATGATCATAATGATAATAAAATCTTTTAGATTAAATTTAAATAAAGTGGGATATTAGGATAAAAAATTGAGGTATGACAACTACCCTTATTAGGGTATGACAGTTGCCCCTATTTAAGTTTCTTCTATCCATAGATGTGAAGACTGAAATCTCCGCTTGACGTGATAACAAATATATCCATGATATGGTATGAATACAAGATTTAGAACTCTGTATGGGAAGATAGCACACGAGACACTGACACGGAGAGATTTTTGACACATAAGTGGATTTATAAACTAAGAAAAAAAATACATCCAAGTGACTTAAATAGTAATTTCTTATTACATTTATTTACACTAACAAAAAACTAAATAATAATTAAATTATATCTCATTTTTTCATTCTAATCAACCACAAAGTAATAAGTGCCTTAATTTTGTTAATTTATTTTTAACTTCAATTTTTCAATTTTATTCTTTTCTCTTAATTTAAATTTCAAATTTTCTCCACATTTTTTCCAATTCTTTCTTACTTTAATTTTATTTTTTCTTTCTCCATTTTCTCTTTCCCTTTTTATTATTTTTTAACTATAAATAAAAAATATCGAATCCATTTTTAAAATTCAAAATTTAGTCTCAACATAAAATTATAATTATTAAAAAATTATTCATAACTATTAAAAAACTCATAGTTATAAGATTAAACTTTTTTATCAAATGGTTTAGACAATAATAAGTCATTATCATCACAATGTCTATTTTATTTTTAATTAATGATTGTTTTTATTTGAGAGATAAAATCTTTCTTTTCAAATGTCAAAATTTTATTTTTATTCTATCTCCATCTCACGAGTTAATTTTTTTACTTTTTTATGTATTTATTTAATACAGTTGAGTTTATATGATCATGGTTTATTATACAATTAAATATTTCATTTCAAATTTACACGTATATTTAAATATATTTAATACCATAATAAATTGAATAATACTCATTAACGATGAACACAACTAACTTTTCATCTTACGAGCCACTATCAAAATAATATTTTTTTATCAACAATATCATTTATTTGAGAAACAAATTCTTTATTTGTAAATTTAAAAAAAACATTCATATAAAAATCAACTTTTTTTGAATTGAAACGAAGACAGGCTTAATCATCTTGCTATGTTAATATTTGCATTTTTTAATCCAGATATATTCAATAGAGAATTAAGGGTTCTCAAACCTCTTTACAAAACAAACGAGGCAAAGACCTAGACAAAAAGAAAGATTACTGTCCAATTGAAACTCAAGATAAATTAAACAAATTGCTAAATTCATAAAAGTTACAATTTGGATGAGTAATTTTTCTGATTAATGATCATCTCCAAACTAACGTTTTAATGTTCCACACTATGTCTAGTATATTTCAACTATCAATCCTAAAAATTATGTCATTCATCACTAGCCAAAACTGCCAAAAAATAGCCAATTCTATCACTCCCTCCTTATCTATTAGACTTATCATAAATTGCTAAGCGCCTAGTATATGTTCATATTAGTAATTATATATACTAATATTTAATACAGAAACTTAATATAATAAATATTTTTAATAAGATCTTAAAATTCAAATAATAATTATTTAATATTTGTATAAATGAAATTTGTAATAGCCGAGATAAAATGAAGTTGAAAAATGTTGAAACAACTTTAGAAGATAACACTAGTATAAAAAATATTTTTTAAATTAGACATTTTAAATCATATGCTTTTAACTTGATTTAAAAAATTAAAAAACTAGGATCTGCGGGACACATTGAGTGAATAGCATTTAAATTAGTTAATCTGATTTAAAAAGAATTTTTGATAATTAAAAAAAATTAAGAGACAGAAACGCCAAATACTTCAATTATTCCCTCTCTTCTATGCGAAAATATTATCATTCCCTCTCTTCTCACATCAAACTCAAAACCCTTCTCTCTCTCTCTCTCTCTCTCTCTCTCTCTCTCTCTCTCTCTCTCTCTCTCTCTCTCTCTCTCTCTCTCTCTCTCTCTCTCTCTCTCTCTCTCTCTCTCTCTCTCTCCCCTCAACAACTATTTTTATTTGAGAGACAAAGTCTTTATTTTTAAATGTCAAAATTTTATTTTTATTCTTTCTCCTTCTCGAGAATTTTATTTTTTATTTTTTTAAATGAGTATTTAATACAATTGAGTTTATATGATCATAGTTTATATTACAATTAAGTACTACCATAATAAATTGAATAATATTCATTAGCGATGAACACAACTATCAAAATAATAGCATTTATTTAAGAAACAAATTTTTTATTTATAAATGTAAAAAAAATCCTTTATTTTTTTAATCTAAAAAATTCTTTTTTTGGAACTGAAACGAAGATTGTTAATGATAGATACTAAGTACTGATTGTATGTGATGTTAATTATTGTATGGAAGTGATTTTGTGTGGTAGAATTCCTATTTCACAGAACTGAGTTTTCTGCAATTTTTCTGCATAATCATGTGTCCGCTAAGCAAGATCAGGCCCGCTAAGCGAGATCAGACCCGCTAAGCGAAGTCTGAGAACAAATTTGAAAATTCGCGAGTCCGCTAAGCGACGGTGCGAAAACTGAACGCTTATGTTTTTAGTTGTAGTTAGCGCACTGGGAGGCCGCTGATTAAACTTTGCGGTGTAGAATTTTATGAAACTTCTATTTGCCATATCTTTCAATCCATAACTCTTTTTTATGCACCGTTTAAACCGTTGGAAATATAAAATAAATTCCTATCTTATAAAAATGGATTGAGAACCCTTAGAAAATTATTTAATATATATTATACCTTTGGTAAAGGTATGTGTTTGATCGGTATGAATTGATAACGATGTTGTATGTTACGTGTAATTAGTTGTACGTATTCGATCTGTATGAGCTGATGATGATGTCTTGTAATTAATTGACAATAATATACTTTTATTAAGAAGTTGAATTAACCGTGTCATGTCGTTACTTAACTTGTATACTATGATGTTTGTTGTTAATATGATGAATTTGTTATTGTTGTTGTTATAGGCCATATGGCCAATGTTGATAAGTTGTATGTTGAATTTGTTGTTGTTGTTGTAGACCCTATGGCCAATGTTGATAAATTGTATTGTGTTGATAAGTATGAAGTTGAATATTTGTTGTATTTTGGTATATCATAATGATGCGATTGAGAATGTGTGAAATTACTATAATAGTAATGATGATGTTGTTGCCACTGAATATTGGCATGTGAGTTGGAGGTTATTCTTTGTTGATGTTTAGCTGATGTTGTTGCATGTTATAAATGTTGTATGTTGTGGATGTTGTATCATTGAGTCGTATCCATTGCATAAATGACGATGGCCTGAAAATGGCCAAAGTGATGATGGCCTGAAAATGTCAAAAGTGACAATGGCCTGAAAATGGCAACCATGACGATAGCCTGAAAATGGCAACGACTATGGCCTGAAAAATGGCAAACACGATGGCCTGTATTGGCATTTTTTTAGTTGGGAGTTCTGCTCCAAATGGTACCACATGCATATGCATAGTATTGAGTCGCATATTTGTTAGAACAAGATTTGTTCTGATCAATATTCTTAGTTATGATGATAACAAGGATATGAATTTTGTGTGAGATAATGTGGTACTCTAATACATTGCAATTTCCCTTTCAGGAAATATATATAAAGAGTATGCACAAATCAGCGCTCAGAAGCTTTGACTCAGAAGGTTCAGCATGCAACATCAGAACATGGTCTGGCAAGACATCAAAAGATGGTCAAGGCAGAATCAGAACATGGGTCTATGGAAGCATCAGAAGAACTTGAGTTCAGAAGCAGAAGCACTGAAGTTCTCATGGTATGACGCTTAAAAGCACTTCAAGGTCAGAAGACAAGAAGATGCTATGCACCAAGCTGTTTGACTCTGATGATATTCAAACGTTGTATACACAAACATCATATTAGAAGAAAAGTACAGGTGGCAGGCTACGCTGACTGACAAAAGGAACGTTAGAAGCTATTAAAGGCAAAGTCAGTAGACACAACGTGAACAAGGCTCGAGGTAGTTGACAAAAGCGTGAAACATTAAATGCAATGCTGTACGGAATACACAAAGCATTAAATGCTCCCAACGGTCATCTTCTCAAGTGCCTATAAGTATGAAGTTTTGATGAGAAGCAAGGTTAACGAATCTTGAACGAACTTATTCTAAAAAACTTGCTGAAACGCTGTTCAACTCAAAGCTCAGAAACTTCATCTTCATCAAAGCTCACTACATTGTTGTTGTAATATATTAGTGAGATTAAGCTTAAACGTTAAGAGAAATATCACTGTTGTGATTATAGCTTTTCAGAAGCAATTGTAAAACTCTTATTTGATTACATTTATTTGTAAGTAACTAGAGTGATCAAGTGTTGATCAGGATACTCTAGGAAGTCTTAGTTTGTGTCTAAGCAGTTGTAATTAGAGTGATCACATGGTGGTCAGGATACTCTAAGAAAGTCTTTGCTTGTGTCTAAGCATTTGTTCCTAGAGTGATCAGGTTGTGATCAGGATACTCTAGAAGACTTAGTCGTGGGCTAAGTGGAAAATCATTGTAATCTGTTGCGATTAGTGGATTGAATCCTCAAGTGAGGTAAATCACTCCGTGGGGGTGGACTGGAGTAGTTTAGTTAACAACGAACCAGGATAAAAATAACTGTGCAAATTGATTTTATCATTCAAGTTTTTAAACTACACTTATTCAAACCCCCCTTTCTAAGTGTTTTTCTATCCTTCAATTGGCTTCAGAGCGCCGGTTCTAAGGTGCAAGCACTTAACCGTGTTTAGAAAAGATTCAGGAAGAGAAAAACGCTTCAGTAGAAGATGGCTGGTGAAATTCCAACAAATCCATCTGCATCTACATCTGGCTCTGCTGAGCAATATAATGGTAACAATGGTTATACTAGACCACCAGTATTTGATGGTGATAACTTTGAATACTGGAAAGATAAACTGGAAAGTTACTTTCTTGGTCTAGATGGTGAACTATGGGATCTTCTGATGGATGGTTACAAACATCCAGTGAAAGCTAGTGGCGTAAAGCTTACGAGGAAAGAAATGGATGATGATCAGAAGAAGCTTTTCAAGAATCATCATAAATGTAGGACTATTTTGCTGAATGCTATCTCTCATGTTGAGTATGAGAAGATATCTAACAGGGAAACTGCCTATGATATATATGAGTCATTGAAAATGACCCATGAGGGAAATGCTCAAGTCAAGGAGACTAAAGCTCTTGCTCTAATCCAGAAATATGAAGCCTTCAAGATGGAGGATGATGAAGATATTGAGAAGATGTTCTCAAGATTTCAAACTCTAACTGCTGGATTGAGAGTTCTGGATAAAGGCTACACCAAGGCTGATCATGTAAAGAAGATCAATAGAAGCTTATCCAAAAGATGGGGTCCAATGGTGACTGCATTCAAGATTGCCAAGAATCTTAATGAAGTTTCTTTGGAAGAGCTTATCAGTGCCTTGAGAAGCCATGAAATAGAGCTGGACGCAAACGAGCCCCAAAAGAAAGGTAAGTCTATTGCTTTAAAATCTAATGTTAAAAAATGCACTAACGCTTTTCAGTCTAGAGAAGAAGATCCTGAAGAATCAGAATCTGAAGAAGAAGATGAACTGTCCATGATCTCCAGAAGGGTAAACCAACTCTGGAAGAGCAAGCAAAGGAAGTTCGGAGGCTTCAGAAGTTCAAAGAGATTTGAACGTGGAGAATCTTCTGGTGACAGAAGATCTGACAAGAAGAAGGTTGCCTGCTATGAATGCAATGAGCCTGGACATTACAAGAACGAGTGTCCAAAACTTCAGAAGGAGAATCCCAAGAAGAAGTTTCATAAGAAGAAAGGTCTTATGGCAACATGGGATGATTCTGAATCAGAATCAGAATCAGACTCCGAAGGAGAATAAGCCAACTTTGCGCTGATGGCTACAGAAGATGATGGATCAGAATCTACATCAGAATCAGATTCTGAAGAGGTATTTTCTGAACTATCTAGAGAAGAGTTAGTTTCCAGTTTAACAGAACTTCTGGAACTCAAGGCTCATCTTAGTATCAAATACAAAAAGCTGAAGAAGCAGTTTGAATTTGAAACTAAGAAGCTGGAATTGGAAAATTCTGAACTGAAGGAAAAAGTTTTAAATCTATCCAAAGATAGTGGATCTCCTTCTGAAACAGAAAAATCCATTCCTAGCATGAACCATATTCTGAAAGAATATGACTTGAGCTTCAGAAAGTTCTTGTCTAGAAGTATTGGCAGAAGTCATCTTGCTTCTATGATATATGGTGTTTCTGGAAACAGAAGGTTTGGTTTTGGCTATGAGGGTGATACCTCACATAAATTTGAACTTGTTGATGATCTGAAGATCACATACAAGCCATTGTATGATCAGTTCAAATACGGCCATGCACATGATATTAGGCTCACTTCACATGCATAGAAGTTTAACACTGTTCACACCAAGAAGCATGTGATACATCCTAAGAAATATCATGCTGACAAACCTAAAGAATATCATGTTGTTCCTCCTGTTAAATATTTTGCTAAACCCAAGTTCAATCAGAACTTGAGGAGAACTAACAAGAAAGGACCCAAGAAATTATGGGTACCTAAGGAGAAGATAATTTCTGTTGCAGATATCCTTGGATGCAAAGAGGACAAAAAGCAAAACGTCATGGTACCTGGACTCTGGGTGCTCGCGACACATGACGGGAAGAAGGTCTACATTCCAAGACTTGGTGCTTAAACCAGGTGGAGAAGTCAAGTTTGGAGGAGATCAGAAGGGCAAAATCATTGGCTCTGGAACCATTAGTCTTGGTAACTCTCCTTCCATAACTAATGTACTTCTAGTAGAAGGATTAAAGCATAACTTATTGTCCATAAGTCAATTAAGTGACAGTGCTTATGATATGATCTTTAATCAAAAGTCTTGCAAGGCTGTAAGTCAGAAGGATGGCTCAATCCTATTTACAGGCAAGAGAAAGAACAACATTTATAAGATTGATCTTTCAGATCTTGAGAAGCAGAAGGTGACTTGCCTTATGTCTGTTTCTGAAGAGCAATGGGTCTGGCACAGAAGATTAGGACATGCTAGTTTGAGAAAGATCTCTCAGATTAACAAACTAAATCTGGTCAGAGGACTCCCTAATCTGAAATACAAATCAGATGCTCTTTGTGAAGCATGTAAGAAGGGCAAGTTCTCCAAACCTGCATTCAAGTCTAAGAATGTTGTCTCTTCCTCAAGGCCGTTAGAACTCTTGCACATTGATTTGTTTGGCCCAGTCAAAACAGCATCTGTCAGAGGGAAGAAATATGGATTAGTCATCGTAGATGATTATAGCCGCTGGACATGGGTAAAGTTCTTGAAACACAAGGATGAGTCTCATTCAGTGTTCTTTGAATTCTGCACTCAGATCCAATCTGAGAAGGAGTGCAAGATCATAAAGGTCAGAAGTGATCATGGTGGCGAATTTTAGAACAGATTCTTTGAGGAGTTCTTCAAATTAAATGGTATTGACCATGATTTCTCTTGCCCTAGAACTCCACAGAAAAATGGAGTTGTAGAGCGAAAGAATAGGACTCTACAAGAAATGGCCAGAACCATGATCAATGAAACCTATATGGCTAAGCACTTCTGGGCAGAAGCAATAAACACTGCATGCTATATTCAGAATAGAATCTCTATAAGACCTATTCTAAATAAGACTCCTTATGAATTGTGGAAGAAAAGAAAGGCCAACATTTCATATTTTCATCCTTTTGGATGTGTGTGTTTTATTCTGAATACTAAAGATCATCTTGGTAAGTTTGATTCTAAAGCACAAAAGTGTTTCCTTCTTGGATATTCTGAACGCTCTAAAGGCTACAGAGTATACAATACTGAAACATTGATTGTAGAAGAATCAATCAATATCAGGTTTGATGATAAGCTTGGTCTTGAAAAACCAAAGCAGCTTGAAAATTTTGCAGATATAGATATTGATATATCAGAAGCTGTAGAACCAAGAAGCAATGCTGCAGAAGCTGGAAGTCTCAGAAGCAATGGATCAGAAGATCAAGTTCCTACATCTTTAGATAATCTCAGGATTTCTGAAGAACCAACAGTCAGAAGATCATCTAGACTCGCTTCAGCTCATTCAGAAGATGTGATCCTTGGAAAGAAAGATGATCCCATCAGAACAAGGGCATTCCTTAAGAAAATGCAGAATGTCAATTAGGTCTTGTTTCTTTGATCGAGCCAACTTCTGTTGATCAAGCTCTAGAAGATCCAGACTGGATAATTGCCATGCAAGAAGAACTCAATCAGTTTACAAGGAATGATGTATGGGACTTGGTTCCTAGACCAAAAGGATTTAACATCATCGACACTAAGTGGGTGTTCAGAAACAAGCTAAGCGAGAAGGGAGAAGTGGTAAGAAACAAAGCCAGACTGGTTGCTCAAGGTTATAGTCAACAAGAAGGGATTGACTACACAGAAACCTTTGCACCAGTGGCCAGGTTAGAATCTATTTGTCTATTAATTTCTTTTGCCACTCAACATAACATCACTATTTATCAGATGGATGTCAAGAGTGCCTTCTTAAATGGTTATATAGATGAAGAAGTTTATGTCCATCAACCTCCTGGTTTTGAAGACTCCAAGTCTCCAAATCATGTTTTTAAATTAAAGAAATCATTATACGGATTGAAACAAGCTCCTAGAGCTTGGTATGAACGTTTAAGTTCTTTCCTTCTGGAAAATGGTTTCACTAGAGGAAAAGTGGACACTACTCTCTTTTGTAAAACCTTTAAAAAGGATATTTTAATATGTCAAATATATGTAGATGATATTATCTTTGGAACATCTAATGCTACACTTGGCAAGGAGTTTGCTGAGTCTATGCAGGCTGAATTTGAAATGAGCATGATGGGAGAACTCAAGTATTTCCTTGGGATTCAAATCAACCAAACTTCTGATGGAACCTATGTTCATCAAACGAAGTATGTGAAAGAACTTCTGAAGAAGTTTAATCTTTCTGAAAGCAAAGAAGCCAAAACTCCTATGCATCCAACATGTGTCCTAGGTAAGGATGAGGTAAGTAAGAAGGTAGATCAGAAGTTGTACAGTGGTATGATTGGATCTCTTCTATACCTAACTGCTTCTAGACCTGACATTCTCTTCAGTGTTTGTTTGTGTGCTAGATTCCAATCAGATCCAAGAGAATCTCATTTAACTGCGGTTAAGAGAATTCTGAGGTATCTGAAAGGTACTACTAATGTTGGTTTAGTTTACAGAAGATCTAAAGATTACAACTTAGTAGGATTGTGTGATGCTGACTATGTTGGAGACAGAATAGAAAGAAAGAGCACTTCTGGAAGTTGTCAATTTCTGGGAAGTCATCTGATCTCATGGTACAGCAAGAAGCAAGCTACAATTGCCCTCTCAACAACAGAAGCAGAATATGTTGTTGTTGCTGGTTGTAGCACACAAATGCTCTGGATGAGAAGTCAGTTAGAAGATTATCAGATATATGAGAGTAACATTCCTATCTTCTGTGATAATACTTCTGCTATTTGTCTATCAAAGAATCCTATCTTGCATTCAAAAGCTAAACATATTGAGATTAAACATCATTTCATAAGGGACTATGTTCAGAAGGGTATTATATCTTTAAACTTTGTGGATACAGACCATCAATGGGCTGATATCTTTACAAAACCCCTTGCTGAAGATAGGTTTAAGTTCATTCTGAAGAATATCAGTATGGATTTATGCCCAGAATGAGAAGATGAGAAGATCTTATGTATGAGTATCTTCTGAAATGAGATTGGATTAGTCTTTTATAAGAAGTTCTGATTGTAATCAATTAGAAGTAGTGATTCTGTTATTACTAACGTTTCATTGTCTAAGTTGATTCAGAATCTCTTTAAAAGTAAAACAGCTGTAACTGGCTATCCAGATGGTAAACACGTGTTCACTATTTCTGGACAAGCGTGCGTGCAGTTGAGGGGACACCTATTTAGGTAACTGTGCTAATCACGTCTTTTGTCATTATTATCTCTCCTCATGTCACGTAACATTAAATGCTATCCATCATTTCAGTTTACTTCTTTTCCGTTTTATTTTTCCTCAAACGTTTCTTTTCCCTCTATTTATTTCTCTATCTCTGTGCATTCATTGTCATCTCTGTTTGCTCTCTCTCTCTCTCTCTCTCTCTCTCTCTCTCTCCCCCTCTCTTTATAAGCATCTTGAATAAACCTTAGCTTATTTCATCTTCAAACTAGCATTCACCATGAATCCGTTTTCAAGTTCCTCTCAACTAGCATTCAACAGACAAGAGGTTACTCCACTGAAAACTTGCTCGACTCCTCCATTAGAAATGGAAGCTCTGTGTAAATCTTCTATGGACGCTGGTGACTTGAGTGCTTATGGTTCCAAACCAAATGCGAAGACGAAGGCTCAAGGGAGGTCGAACTATTTGAATAGAACGGTTGGAAAGGTTGATTGGTTCCAGGTTGAGAAACAAATCTCGGGGATCGCTGACATTGATTTCAAGACGGATCTCTCAAGAGACTCAAGATTCCAAGAAGTCTCAAGTCAGATCTCTTCTTTGATGTTGTTATCAACATTTATCCAAAGGAAGAAGACTCTCTTGAGATTTTGGGTGAAGTTAAACCTCATGTTCTTAACTTCTATGTTAAGGGAAAGCCTCGTTTGAGACATTAGCTCTTCTCCTGTGAACTGTCTCTCACTTCCTCCTTGGATTCATGTATTCTCTTCCCGTAGAGCTTCTCATCTGGACAGGCATGCAGAGTTTCAAGTCTTCATGGCTAGACAAACTGAGAACATCGCAGGGATTCATGATATGTTAGCTAAGATTATGTCTAAGCTAGGGTCTTAGTCTTTGGTCTTTGTAGTTTTCTTTCCTTGTTGCATCTGCTTGTTCTGCATACATCTTTTGTAATCCTGTTTGGTTAATCAATGAAAAGTTTATCTCTGTTTCTTTCATTTGGCGTTTTCTACATCTGAATCTTTTATATTCTTTTTGATGCTATGACAAAAAGGGGGAGAAAATATATGATAAATGATCTGATTAATATTATCAGTTACCGGGTAAAAAGGCCCCACATTACTAACAGAACTTGCAAAGTTCTATGTTTTAAGTTGTGTTGTTGCAGGAACTGAAGATTCTTTAAAAGATCAACATAAGAAGCAACAAGATGAGGAAAATCAATTCTATAGAGAATCAAGCTCTTGGATTCTTGAAGCAAGCTGAGTGCTATGAAGCTTCAGAATCAGAAGCAAGAAGGAAGAATGTTCAGATATTCTGATGATAGAATATGCTTTGAAACATTATGTCTATGTGTTCTGACACATATCATATGGCTCTGATACATATTATGTGTTATGAAACATATTTTATGTTTTGAATCATTCATGCTGACTTTTGGCGTTTAGTTTTGTTCTGTAACATTTCAGGATGTAGAGATGCTCTGATGATGCTCTGGTATATTCAACAATGTTCTGATACAATCTAGCATGAAGTGATGTAAGAAGAAATTCAAGCTCTGAAGCTGTCCTAATGAAAGCAGAAATCAGAAGCTGTGAATGTTCTGAAGATCAAAGAAATTCAAGTTCTGAAGCTGTCCGATGGAAGCAGGAATCAGAAGCTGTGAATGTTCTGAAGATCAAAGAAATTCAAGTTCTGAAGCTGTCCTATGGAAGCAGAAATCAGAAGTCATGAATGTTCTGAAGATCAAGCATATGTGAACGTCTCTACTGAAATACTCAGGGAAGTCTTTTATTTATAAAATTCTTCTAGTATTAATTTCAGGGGGAGATTATTCATCTCAGGGGGAGATTGTTAATCTCAGGGGGAGACATATTCACATGCTTACACTATAGCTGTGTAATTGTCTTTAGCCGTCTGCTCTTTCTGATCACAAATTCATATCATTTATATATGTTTTTGTCATCATCAAAAAGGGGGAGATTGTTAGAACAAGATTTGTTCTGATCAATATTCTTAGTTTTGATGATAACAAGGATATGAATTTTGTGTGAGATAATGTGGTACTCTAATACATTTCAATTTCACTTTCAGGAAATATATATAAAGAGTATGCACAAATCAACGCTCAGAAGCTTTGACTCAGAAGGTTCAGCATGCAACATCAGAACATGGTCTGGCAAGACATCAGAAGATGGTCAAGGCAGAATCAGAACATGGGTCTATGGAAGCATCAGAAGAACTTGAGTTCAGAAGCAGAAGCACTGAAGTTCTCATGGTATCACGCTCAGAAGCACTTCAAGGTCAGAAGACAAGAAGATGCTATGCACCAAGCTGTTTGACTCTGATGATATTCAAACGTTGTATACACAAACATCAGATCAGAAGAAAAGTACAGGTGGCAGGCTACGCTGACTGACAAAAGGAACGTTAGAAGCTATTAAAGGCAAAGTCAGTAGACACAGCGTGAACAAGGCTCGAGGTAGTTGACAAAAGCGTGAAACATTAAATGCAATGCTGTACTGAATACGCAAAGCATTAAATGCTCCTAACGGTCATCTTCTCAAGTGCCTATAAGTATGAAGTTCTGATGAGAAGCAAGGTTAACGAATCCTAAACGAACTTATTCTGAAAAACTTGCTGAAACGCTGTTCAACTCAAAGCTCAGAAACTTCATCTTCATCAAAGCTCACTACATTGCTGTTGTAATATATTAGTGAGATTAAGCTTAAACGTTAAGAGAAATATCACTGTTGTGATTATAGCTTTTCAGAAGCAATTGTAAAACTCTTATTTGATTACATTTATTTGTAAGTAACTAGGGTGATCAAGTGTTGATCAGGATACTCTAGGAAGTCTTAGCTTGTGTCTAAGCAGTTGTAATTAGAGTGATCACGTGGTGGTCAGGATACTCTAAGAAAGTCATAGCTTGTGTCTAAAAATTTGTTCCTAGAGTGATCAGGTTTTGATCAGGATACTCTAGAAGACTTAGTCGTGGGCTAAGTGGAAAACCATTGTAATCTGTTGCGATTAGAGGATTAAATCCTCAGGTGAGGTAAATCACTCCGTGGGGGTGGACTGGAGTAGTTTAGTTAACAACGAACTAAGATAAAAATAACTGTGCAAATTGTTTTTATCATTCAAGTTTTTAAACTACACTTATTCAAACCCCCATTTCTAAATGTTTTTCTATCCTTCAATATTGAGATGCATTTTAGGTCGTTGTGATAATGAAATGGTTGTTATGTTGTGTTAATGATATCATTGCGAAGTTGAAATCATTGTGCTGCTTTGTTGATGGTTTGGCTGTGATAAAAGTTGTGTTATATTGATAAGTTGTGAAGTTGTAGTAATTGTTGTATGAAGTGGTGAAATTATGTATGATATATATCTCCTATATTATTTATCATGCATTCTTTTATATTGTAAGATATCTCACCCCTTCTGCTGATATTTTCTCTACCATGGGAAATAGGCGAGTATTGAAGAATAGTTATGGATGTTCGAAGTAATTTTATGAAGTCTTTATGTTGCTCTATGATAAGTCAAGAGGGTCTGGCTCTGATACGTAGCACTCGAGGGATATTTGTTATTACTTAAGTTGTTGTATTCTAAATTGACATTTATTTTTGTTGAAGAAAAGTATTAAGTTGAATTTTGTTAAGTACTTTGTTGTTTAAAATTTGTTTCAGTTGAACGAAAGATGTTTCCAATTGATTCTAATTTAGAAGTTGAAGTTGGATCCTATTGAATAAAGTTATATTTTCGAATGCTACGTATCAATGTTAAATAAAATATAGGTTGTTTGTTGTTTTAAGTTGAAATGTGACATCACATTGTTTGTTGAAAAATTTTAAATACTTTGATTTTGTATTATAAATTATCGGGTAGATTTGGGGTGTTACACTTTAGGATTAATTAGAACTTGTTTAGTTTTCAAAACGTGTTCCTTGATTTAAGTGGTCGAGGGAGAAAAAAATCCTACGATTAAGGAGCGCGACTTTATTCAAAACTACGAAAGTGTGAGGTTTAGTCTTTAAGCTAATATTTTCTACTAAATATGTTCTTGACATTTTTATAAGCCTACGAGTAACAGTCTCTAATGAAGGATAGAAAAACACTTAGAAAGGGGGGGATTGAATAAGTGTGACTTTAAATCTTGGACGATAAAAATAAATGCACAAATATTTTTATCCTGGTTCGCTGTTAACGAAGCTACTCCAGTCCACCCCCGCAGAGATGATTTACCTCAACTGAGGATTTAATCCACTAATCGCACGGATTACAATGGTTCTCCACTTAGCCGCAACTAAGTCTTCCAGAGTCTTCTGATCACAACCTGATCACTCCAGGAACAACTGCTTAGTTCACTCCTAAGACTTTTTCTAGAGTCTACTGATCAACACGATCACTCTAGGCTTAGTTCACTCCTAAGACTTTTTGCTCAGCCAACTGCCAAGACTTCCTGCTCAGCCAACTGCCAAGACTTCCTGCTCAGCCAACTGCCAAGACTTCCTGCTCAGCCAACTGCCAAGACTTCCTAGAGTATACTGATCAACTGATCACTCTAGTTCCTTACAACTTAATGTAATCTATTCAAGAGTTTACAAATGCTTCTTAAAAGCGATAATCACAACAGTGATATTTCTCTTACAATTTAAGCTTAATCTCACTAAGATATTACAACAGCAATGTAGTGAGCTTTGATGAAGATGAAGATTCTGAGTTTTTGATTGAACAGCGTTTCAGCAAGTTAATTTGAATTGTCTTTGTTCAGGATCGTTAACCTTGCTTCTCATCAGAACTTCATATTTATAGGCGTTGAGAAGATGACCGTTGAATGCATTTAATGCTTTGCGTGTTCCGTACAGCTTTGCATTTAATGTTATACGCTTTTGTCAACTACCTCGAGCCTTGTTCACGCTGTGTCTACTGACGTAGCCTTTAGTAGCTTTAACGTTCCTTTTGTCAGTCAGCGTAGTCTGCCACGTGTACTTCCTTCTGATCTGATGTTTGTGAATACGACGTTTGAATATCATCAGAGTCAAACAGCTTGGTGCACAGCATCTTCTGATCTTCTGACCTTGAAGTGCTTCTGAGCGTGATACCATCTTCTGATCTTCAGTGCTTCTGATCTCATGTTCTTCTGATGCTTCCATAGACCCATGTTCTGATTCTGCTTCGACCATCTTCTGATGTCTTGCCAGACCATGTTCTGATGTTGCATGCTGAACCATTTGAGACACAACTTCTGAGCGCTGAATTATGCGTACTCTTTATATATTTCCTGAAAGGGAAATTGCATTGGATTAGAGTACCATATTATCTTAAGCAAAATTCATATTATTGTTATCATCAAAACTAAGATAATTGATAAGAACAAATCTTGTTCTAACAATCTCCCCCTTTTTGATGATGACAAAAACATATATAAATGATATGAATTTGCGATCAGAAAGAGTAGACGGCAAAAGACAAATTACACAGCTATAGCATAAGCATATGAATATGTCTCCCCCTGAGATTAACAATCTCCCCCTGAGATAAATAATCTCCCCCTGAAATAAATACTCGAAGAACTTTGATAAAAGACTTCCCTGATTATTTCGGTAGAGACGATCATATAAGCTTCTGCCTTCAGAGAATTCATAGCTTCTGACTTCTGCTTCCATTGGACAGCTTCAGAACTTGAATTTCTTTGATCTTCAGAACATTCACAGCTTCTGACTTCTGCTTCCATTCAGGACAGCTTCAGAACTTGAATTACTGGATCTTTTAGAACATTCACATCTTCTGATTTCTGCTTCCCTCGGATAGCTTCAGAACTTTGAATGTCTACCAACATCACTTCATGCTAGATTTGTATCAGAACATTGTTGAATGTACCAGAGCATCATCTGAGCATCTCTACATCCTGAAATGTTACAGAACAAAAACTAATTGACAAAAGTCAGCATGAACGAGTTAGAACATAAAATGTATATTCAAATACATGATATGTATCAGAGCCAAATGTATCAGAGCATTTAGGCTAAAAACATGTATCAGAGCAAATAATGTATCAGAGCCATAACATTATATGTATCAGGGCAAATAGAATTTTGTCATAACAGGATAGACAATGATATTCAAATTCTATTATCAGTGCTTCTGATTCATTCTTCTTTCTTGCTTCTGATCTCTGAAGCTTGACAGCACTCAGCTTGCTTCAGTTTCCATGGTTTTGCTTCTAGTGTTTGCTTTGAAGATTCACTTCACTTCTCTGTACCTGCAAAACACTTTAAACCATATAGAACTTGCAGTTCTTGTTATTGAATGTGTGGGAGCCTTTACCCAGCAACTGATAGATTTAATCAAATCATTTATCATTTATCTTTCTCCCCCTTTTTGTCATAACATCAAAAAGAAAATATAAAAAGATATTCAGATGTATAAAACGACAAAAGGAAACATTTACTGGAATGTAAAACACAAAGAAACGTTTTATTGATAATCAAAAGAGGATTACAAGAAGTTGTGCAACAAAGAAAAAGAAAACTGCTAAGACCAAATCCTAGGACCCTAGCTAAGACCACGTCTGTGCCAGCATGCCATGAAGGAATGAAACGCCTCATTGACTGCTTCTAGGGCTTTCAGGCGAGGGATCAGGGAGACTTGGTCCTGCAGCAGATCTTCCACCACCTTTACCAGAGACAACATCCTCAGCGGGTGAAGATGAAGAGATGTCTTCAGAAGAGATTAAAGGAGAGGAAAAATCAGAGGAAGCTGAGTCTTGAAGGTCGAAAGATGAGGAAGAAGATGGAGATGATGGAGGGCTTTCACCAGGAGGATGAAACACACGTCTAGAATAGTTTCCAGACAACATTGCTTCGAAAGGATTCACCTTGAGAGGATCATAGGTGATTTTGATCTTTTTGGGTTTGGAAGGTGATGTTTCAACAGCTTTTCGTTTGTTGTTTTTATCATTTTCATTCTTTCCTGGGCTTGATGAAGAATTCATGATGGGTTTGCAGAAAAATGAACAGGTAGGGTTAGATATGGAAGAGAGAGAGAGAGACAGACTTTTAAGAGGAAAACAAAGAGATAGGAAACCAAAAACCATTTTGAAGAGTATTTAAAGGAAAATAAAATGAAACGAATGATGAAAAGCATTTAATGTTACGTGACGTGAGGAGAGATAATAAAGACGAATGAGGTGACTAGCACAGTTACCTATGGTCGGCGTCCCTTCAACTGCACGCGCGCTTATCCATGAATAGTAACGACAGGTTTACCATCCCGAGATAAAGCGTAACAGCTGTTTTGCTTTAAAAGAGGTTCTGAATCAACTTAGACAATGAAACGTTAGTAATAACCGAATCATAATTTCTAAAAGAATTCAATCAGAACTTCTGATTAAAAAAAATGTTCCACATTCATTTCAGAAGATACTCATACATGAGAACTTCTCATCTTCTCATTCTGGGCATAAATCCATACTGATGTTCTTCAGAATGAACTTAAACCTATCTTCAGCCAGGGGTTTTGTAAAGATATCAGCCCATTGATGGTCTGTATCAACAAAGTTTAAAGAAATAACACCCTTCTGAACATAGTCCCTTATGAAATGATGTTTTATCTCAATATGTTTAGCTTTTGAATGAAGAATAGGATTCTTAGATAAACATATAGCAGAAGTATTATCACAGAATATAGGAATGTTACTCTCAAATATCTGATAATCTTCTAACTGACTCTTCATCCAGAGCATCTGTGTGCTACAACCAGCAGCAGCGACATATTCTGCTTCTGTTGTTGATAGAGCAATAGTTGCTTGCTTCTTGCTGTACCAGGAGATCAAATGACTTCCAAGAAATTGGCAACTTCCTGAAGTACTTTTTCTTTCAATTCTGTCTCCAGCATAGTCAGCATCGTAGAATCCTACTAAGTTGTATTCTTTAGATTTTCTGTAAACTAAGCCAACATTAGTAGTACCTTTCAGATACCTTAGAATCCTCTTAACAGCAGTTAAATGAGATTCTCTAGGATCTGATTGGAATCTAGCACACAAACAAACACTGAACAGAATGTCAGGTCTAGAAGCAGTCAGATATAGAAGAGATCCAATCATACCTCTGTATAGCTTCTGATCTACCTTCTTACTTACCTCATCCTTACCTAGGATGCATGTTGGATGCATAGGAGTTTTGGCTTCTTTGCAGTCTAGAAGATTAAACTTCTTCAGAAGTTCCTTCACATACTTGGTTTGGTGAACATACGTTCCTTCTGATGTTTGATTTATTTGTATTCCAAGGAAATACTTGAGTTCTCCCATCATGCTCATTTCAAACTCAGCCTGCATAGACTTAGCAAACTCCTTTCCAAGTGTAGCATTAGATGTTCCAAAAATAATATCATCTACATATATTTGACAAATTAAAATATCCTTTTCAAAGGTTTTACAAAAGAGAGTAGTGTCCACTTTTCCTCTAGTGAAACCATTATCTAGAAGGAAAGAACTTAAGCGTTCGTACCAAGCTCTGGGAGCCTGTTTCAATCCATACAATGATTTCTTAAGTTTAAAAACATGATTAGGAGACATAGAGTCTTCAAAACCAGGAGGTTGATGGACATAAACTTCTTCATCTATATAACCATTTAAGAAGGCACTCTTAACATCCATCTGATAGAGAGTGATGTTATGTTGAGTGGCAAAAGAAATTAATAGACGAATAGATTCTAACCTGGCCACTGGTGCAAAGGTTTCTGTGTAGTCAATCCCTTCTTGCTGACTATAACCCTGAGCCACCAGTCTGGCTTTGTTCCTTACCACTTCGCCTTTCTCACTGAGCTTGTTTCTGAAGACCCATTTTGTACCGATTATATTGAATCCATCTGGTCTAGGAACAAGATCCCAAACATCATTCCTTGTAAACTGATTTAGTTCTTCTTGCATAGCAATTATCCAGTCTGGATCTTCTAGAGCATGATCAACAGAAGTTGGCTCGATCAAAGATACAAGACCTAATTGACAGTCTGCATTGTTTCTAAGGAATGCTCTTGTTCTGATTGGATCATCCTTCTTTCCAAGAATGACATCTTCTGAATGACCAGAGATGAGTCTGGATGATCTTCTGACAGATGGTTCTTCAGAAATACTTAGATCCTCCAGAGAAGCTGATACTTGATCTTCAGATTCTTTGCTTCTGAGAAGCTCTGCTTCTGATGCGTTGCTTCTTGGCTCAACAACTTCTGATATGTCAATATCACAACCTGCAAAATTATCAACTTGCTTTGGTTTTTCAGAACCAAGCTTATCATCAAACCTGATATTGATTGATTCTTCTACAACCAATGTTTCAGTATTGTATACTCTGTAGCCTTTTGAGCGTTCAGAATATCCAAGAAGGAAACACTTTTGAGCTTTGGAATCAAACTTACCAAGATGATCTTTAGTGTTCAGAATAAAGCACACACATCCAAAAGGATGGAAATATGAAATGTTGGGCTTTTTATTCTTCCACAATTCATAGGGAGTCTTATTAAGAATAGGTCTGATAGAGATTCTATTCTGAATATAACATGCAGTGTTTATTGCTTCTGCCCAGAAATGCTTAGCCATATTGGTTTCATTGATCATGGTTCTGGCCATTTCTTGCAGAGTCCTATTCTTTCGTTCTACAACCCCATTTTGCTGTGGAGTTCTAGGACAAGAGAAATCATGGGCAATACCATTTTCTTTGAAGAATTCTTCAAAGGGTCTGTTCTCAAATTCACCACCATGATCACTTCTGACCTTTATGATTTTACACTCTTTTTCAGATTGAATCTGAATGCAGAAATCAAAGAACACTGAATGAGTCTCATCCTTGTGTTTCAAGAATTTTACCCATGTCCAGCGGCTATAATCATCTACGATGACTAATCCATATTTCTTTCCTCTGACAGATGCTGTTTTGACTGGGCCAAACAGATCAATGTGCAAGAGTTCTAATGGCCTTGAGGTAGAAACAACATTCTTAGACTTGAATGCAGGTTTGGAGAACTTGCCCTTCTGACATGCTTCACAAAGAGCATCTGATTGGAATTTCAGATTAGGGAGTCCTCTGACAAGATTCAGTTTGTTAATCTGAGAGATCTTTCTCAAACTAGCATGACCTAATCTCCTGTGCCAGACCCACTGCTCTTCAGAAACAGACATAAGACAAGTCACCTTCTGACTCATAAGATCTTGCAGATCTGTCTTATAAATGTTGTTCTTCCTCTTGCCTGTAAATAGGATTGAGCCATCCTTCTGATTTACAGCCTTGCAAGACTTTTGATTGAAGATTATATCATAACCATTGTCACTTAATTGACTGATAGATAAGAGGTTATGTGTTAATCCTTCTACAAGAAGTACATTAGAGATGGAAGGAGAGTTACCAGATTTTATAGTTCCAGAGCCAATTATCTTGCCCTTCTGATCTCCTCCGAACTTGACTTCTCCTCCAGACTTAAGTACCAGGTCTTGGAACATAGACCTTCTTCCTGTCATGTGTCGCGAGCATCCAGAATCCAGGTACCATGACATGTTGTGCTTTGTCCTTCTTGCAGCCAAGGATATCTCTTCAGAATCTGATTCTGATGTAGATTCTGATCCGTCATCTTCTGTCGCCATCAGCGCACAGTTGGCCTGCTCATCTTCTGAATCATCTTCTGACTCATCCCAGGTTGCCATAAGACCTTTCTTCTTATGAAACTTTTTCTTGGGACTTTCCTTCTGAAGATTTGGACATTCATTCTTGTAGTGTCCAGGCTCATTGCATTCATAGCACATGACCTTCTTCTTGTCAAATCTTCTTTCATCAGAAGATTCTCCACGTTCAAATTTCCTTGAACTTCTGAAGCCTCTGAACTTCCTTTGCTTGGTCTTCCAGAGTTGATTTAGCCTTCTGGAAATCATGGACAGTTCATCTTCTTCTTCAGATTCTGATTCTTCAGGATCTTCTTCTCTGGCCTGAAAAGCGTTAGTGCATTTCTTGATATTAGATTTTAATGCAATAGACTTACCTTTCTTTTGAGGCTCATTTGCGTCCAGCTCAATCTCATGGCTTCTCAAGGCACTGATAAGCTCTTCCAGAGAAACTTCATTCAGATTCTTCGCAATCTTGAATGCAGTCACCATCGGACCCCATCTTCTGGGTAAGCTTCTGATGATCTTCTTCACATGATCAGCCTTGGTGTATCCTTTGTCAAGAACTCTCAATCCAGCAGTAAGAGTTTGAAATCTCGAAAACATCTTTTCAATGTCTTCATCATCCTCCATCTTGAAGGCTTCATACTTCTGGATTAAGGCAAGAGCTTTTGTCTCCTTGACTTGAGCATTTCCTTCATGAGTCATTTTCAAGGACTCATATATGTCATAGGCCGTTTCCCTGTTAGATATCTTCTCATACTCAGCATGAGAGATAGAATTCAGCAAAACAGTTCTACATTTATGATGATTCCTGAAAAGCTTCTTTTGATCATCATTCATTTCTTGCCTTGACAGCTTCACGCCTCTGGCATTTACAGGATGTTTGTAACCATCCATCAGAAGATCCCATAGATCACCATCTAGACCCAGAAAGTAACTTTCCAGTTTATCTTTCCAGTATTCAAAGTTTTCACCATCAAATACCGGCGGTCTAGTATAACCATTGTATTGCTCAGCAGAGCCAGATGTAGATGCAGGTGTAGGTGTAGTCCTTTCACTTTCATCAACCATCTTTTAAATGAAGCGTTTTTCTCTTCCTGAATCTTTTCTAAACACGGTTAAGTGCTTGCACCTTAGAACCGGCGCTCTGATGCCAATTGAAGGATAGAAAAACACTTAGAAAGGGGGGGATTGAATAAGTGTGACTTTAAATCTTGGACGATAAAAATAAATGCACAAATATTTTTATCCTGGTTCGCTGTTAACGAAGCTACTCCAGTCCACCCCCGCAGAGATGATTTACCTCAACTGAGGATTTAATCCACTAATCGCACGGATTACAATGGTTCTCCACTTAGCCGCAACTAAGTCTTCCAGAGTCTTCTGATCACAACCTGATCACTCCAGGAACAACTGCTTAGTTCACTCCTAAGACTTTTTCTAGAGTCTACTGATCAACACGATCACTCTAGGCTTAGTTCACTCCTAAGACTTTTTGCTCAGCCAACTGCCAAGACTTCCTGCTCAGCCAACTGCCAAGACTTCCTGCTCAGCCAACTGCCAAGACTTCCTGCTCAGCCAACTGCCAAGACTTCCTAGAGTATACTGATCAACTGATCACTCTAGTTCCTTACAACTTAATGTAATCTATTCAAGAGTTTACAAATGCTTCTTAAAAGCGATAATCACAACAGTGATATTTCTCTTACAATTTAAGCTTAATCTCACTAAGATATTACAACAGCAATGTAGTGAGCTTTGATGAAGATGAAGATTCTGAGTTTTTGATTGAACAGCGTTTCAGCAAGTTAATTTGAATTGTCTTTGTTCAGGATCGTTAACCTTGCTTCTCATCAGAACTTCATATTTATAGGCGTTGAGAAGATGACCGTTGAATGCATTTAATGCTTTGCGTGTTCCGTACAGCTTTGCATTTAATGTTATACGCTTTTGTCAACTACCTCGAGCCTTGTTCACGCTGTGTCTACTGACGTAGCCTTTAGTAGCTTTAACGTTCCTTTTGTCAGTCAGCGTAGTCTGCCACGTGTACTTCCTTCTGATCTGATGTTTGTGAATACGACGTTTGAATATCATCAGAGTCAAACAGCTTGGTGCACAGCATCTTCTGATCTTCTGACCTTGAAGTGCTTCTGAGCGTGATACCATCTTCTGATCTTCAGTGCTTCTGATCTCATGTTCTTCTGATGCTTCCATAGACCCATGTTCTGATTCTGCTTCGACCATCTTCTGATGTCTTGCCAGACCATGTTCTGATGTTGCATGCTGAACCATTTGAGACACAACTTCTGAGCGCTGAATTATGCGTACTCTTTATATATTTCCTGAAAGGGAAATTGCATTGGATTAGAGTACCATATTATCTTAAGCAAAATTCATATTATTGTTATCATCAAAACTAAGATAATTGATAAGAACAAATCTTGTTCTAACATCTAACGTACGCGGAATATACATTTTGGTATCTCTTTTATTTATATTTATCTTAATCTTAGTTTTATTTCAGTATTAGTTCTTAGTTTTCCCTTAATCAAACATTCATTAGCCTTAACTTTACAAAGCAACAATAGATTATAGTAGGTTGACTTGGGCCTATGAGGGTTCGACAATCTTTTATATTACTTTGATACATCCATGCGCTTGCGGACACATGAACTTCATAGTGCCATCTTAATATTTGATTCTCCTTGCTCAAGTGTGCTAATTTAATGTCCTTGGACTTTTTAGGAAGCTGAGATTACATACTTCAACTTTCATGTTAGCTGCTTGAAGAAATTCCACCTTAATCATGGAGAAAAAATCTACCAACTTGGGCATAAATTTTGTTTTAACGCTTTAGAAAATTTTCTTAGTGTTAAGAGAATTTTACAAATTTAAGATGTGCATTTGATCACTTCATAACTTTTAATCCATGCATATTTTGAAATCCATCTCCAATGGCAAAGTTGTAGTATGAAATGAGATCTTCAAGTACATCTTTAGAGCATGAAAAATGGTGGATTGATGAAGTTACAAGTCTTTAAAGTTGGTTACTTGAACATGACAATTTCCATAACTTATAAATTTTCCCAAAATTCTAATTCCATCTTTTGATACTTTTGATTGATTCTATTGATTAAACTTGATCAAATGGCTTCATTAATCATATTTTCATGATCTTGGCCTTAGAAGTCCATAGTTGACCAAAAATATCCAAAGTCAAAGTTGATTCTTGAATAGTTGACTTTTTGCCAGTTGCATTGCAATCTTTTCAATACCAATGAATCAAGATCCTCTAGCCAAATGAATGATATGAGTTAACAATGATGAAGTACTTGAGGTACTTGAATCATGTTTTGAGCCAAAAGATCATGCTTTGACCAAAATCCAACATTTCCAATGAATTAGGTCACAACCCTAATTTGTGTACCAGATGAATTTGAAAGCGGATGATAAGCACAATTGAGCTTGAATATTGATGATGAAAATCACTTAAGCATATGAGAAGCTTGAGTCCCTTGTGAGCCACAAAACCCTAATTGGCCTAGCTATTTGATTCAACACACCTACGTTGTGAAAGAAGTAAACAAGCAAACACTTCTTTTTATATATTTGAGGTTAGTAATGATGCATGAAGGATATTTATATGAGATGAATGTTAATAATGATGATCAAACTCTTTTAGATTCAATGTAAATGAAGTGAAGTCTTAGGATAAAAAATTGGAGTATGACAGATGTCCCTATTTAAGTTTCTTCTATCTAGAGATGTGAAGATTGAAATATTCGTCTCGGCGTCATAAGAGGGACTTAATTATTAAATAATGCACAATTTTAACCCTAAGAGACCGCAAATATGCCCATGATATGATATGAATACAGGATTTAGAACTCTGTGAAAAAAGATACCACATGAGACAAACTATAAGTAATTGGGATTCGAAGAAATTTATGACACCCTAAGTGGATTTATCAACTAAGAAAACAAAATGCATCCAAGTGACTTAAATTGTTATTTCTTATTGCATTAATTTACACTAAAAAAATTAAATAATAATTAAGTAATATCTCAATTTTTTTATTATAATCAACCACAAAGTAAAAACTGTCTTCATTCCGTTAATTTAGTTTTTAACTTCAATTTCTCATAACTCTTAATTTAAATTTTAAATTTTCTTCATATCTTTTCCAATTCTTTCTTACATTTATTTTCTCTCTATCTCTCTATTTTCTCTTTTTTTTTTCATTATTTCTAAGTATAAAAAACTATTGAATCCCTTTTCAAAATTCAAAATTTAGTCTCAATATAAAAATATAATTATTTTATAGTTATTACAAACTTATTCATAATTACTGAAAAAAAGTCATAGTTATTTTAAAAAATCAGTTATAAGATTAAAAAAAAATCAAAATTTTTAGACAATAATAAGTCATTATCATCACAATGCCTATTTTATTTTCAATTAACAATTGTTTTTATTTGAGAGACGAAGTCTTTATTTTTAAATGTCAAAATTTATTTTTATTCTTTCTCCATCTCGAGAGTTATTTTATTCTTTTTTTAAATAATTATTTAATACAATTGAGTTTATATGATCATTGTTTATATTACAATTAAGTACTATCATAATAAATTGAATAATATTCATTAGCGCTGAACAAAACTATTAAAATAATAGCATTTATTTGAGACATGAATTTTTTTATTTATAAATGTAAAACAAAACTTTTAGTTTTTTAATCTAAAAAAAATATTTTTTTGGAACTGAAACGAAGATGCGCTTAATCATCTTGCTCTTTAATATTTTCATATTGAAAATGAAAACAAACCTATCTATTAAACTTATGGCAAATTGCCCTGAGTGTCTAATATATAAGTTCATATTAGTGATTATATATTCTAATATTTATAACAGAAATTAAATATGATAAATATTTTTTAATAAGATATTAAAATTCAAACAATAATAACTTAATATTTTTTTAAAAGAAAATTGTAACAGTAATATAAAATGAAGTTCAAAAATGTTAATGCAACTTTTAGAAGATAATATCTTAAGATAGATAACAGTTTTTGCCTTTTTCATTAATAACTTTATTCATAAATACATTTTTTATTCATACATAATGATTGCATCACCATACTACTTTTCTCATAATGCAATTGGAGGTATAACACTAGTATTAATATCATCAAAAGATGATGCATTAATACACCAACATCGCCCACGAATACATTGCCCTTTTTTTCCAGGACATCCAGGTTGACAATCTCCATCTGATTTACAAGCTCCACCGTCAAGTTCTCTTCCTTCTGATTTCTTACACAGATCTGCATGCAAACAATTCATTGAAACATAAGAATAATATTGTATGTAAAAAGTGAATGATACAAAATTTAAACATTAGTTTCAAACCTGATGTAAAGATGCAGAAAGCCAACAAGTATATCATTATGAAAGCATAACTCCTTGTAGAATCCATCTTTTACTTATAACATATTATTGTTTTACATATATCACTTGTTTATATAGGCATATGGAGAGACTCCTATCTTGATCATGTTAACTTTTTAAATTTGATTTATTGAATTCAAACGTAACCTTTTTTCTTTAATTCTAGAATATTAAAATATACATTTTTGTTGACCAATATAAAAAAAAAGTTTTAAAACAAACTGAAGAATTATATTCAACTTAAAGATAAATTGGTAGTTAATTAATTAAATTTTGAATATATATAACAATTTAAATTGAAATTTTTCTAAAATATATCACTTTTTAAAATATTGAGAAAGGATAAAGAATATTTATTAGGGGGAGGGTTGCTCAAGTGATTTTAATTAGATGAATACGACAGTGCGATGGACAAAAGATGATATAAGATTTATTATTAACATATTAAACTATATAATTAGTGTTAACTTATAACAATTATATTTAGATATTTACTATTAATATTATTCTTTTATATAATTTTATCTTTTATTTATTAAAAATTTGAATAATTAAGTTAATATATTTAAAAAAAATTCTGGTTCGAATCCTGCTAGATGCTAACAATTTTTGTGTTGGGCCAGTTCCTACGGAATTTGTTCTAGCTTTAAACGGGACCTTCGCTAGAGGACGGTGGGATTGATCCTTCTTGAATTAGTGGGTCTCAAGGCTGAATACCAAGATTTTCAAAAAATATAAAAATATAGCATAAAATTTTAATATTACTTTTAAAAAAAATTGATAAATTTTTTTAAAATACTATATGAAGGATAGAAAAACACTTAGAAAGGGGGGGTTTGAATAAGTGTGACTTTAAAAACTCTTAAGATAAAAACAATGAACATAATATTTTTATCCTGGTTCGTTGTTAACGAAACTACTCCAGTCTACCCCCTTAGAGTGATTTACCTCAACTGAGGATTTAATCCACTAATCAATCTTGATTACAATGGTTTTCCACTTAGATACCCTCTAAGTCTTCTAGATTATACTGATCACAACTTGATCACTCTAGGAAATCACCACTTAGAAACTTCTAAGTCTTCTAAAGTCTACTGATCTCACTGATCACTCTAGGAACCTTTTACAATCAATGTAAATAAATGTTTACAAGAGTATGAATTTGCTTCTTAGAAAGCTATAATCACAACTGTGATATTTCTCTTAACTTCTAAGCTTAACACACTAAATATTACAATAGTTGTGAGGTTGAAGATGAAGTTCGTTAGTAATGAATTCAGCAGCGTTTCAGTAAGTTTTCAAGAATTGTTGTTTTTGCTTCTGATCAGAACTTCATATTTATAGGCGTTTGAGAAGATGATCGTTGGGAGCATTTAATGCGTTGCGTGTATAGTACAACTCTGCATTTAATGTTTCACACTTTTGTCAACTACCTCGAGCCATGCTTTTCCTGCTTTTACTGACTTTGCCTTTTGTAGCTTCTAACGTTCCTTTTGTCAGTCAGAGTAGCCTGTCATCTAGTACCAACTTCTGATCTCAGATTTGTGAATACAACGTTTGAATAATCAGAGTCATTCAGCTTGGTGCAGAGCATCTTCTTGTCTTTAGACCTTGAAGTGCTTGAGCGTGATACCATAAGAACTTCGGTGCTTCTGCTTCTGATCTCATGTTCTTTTGATGCTTCATAGACCATGTTCTGATTCTGCTTGACCATCTTCTGATGTCTTGCGAGAGCATGTTCTGATGTTGCAATCCTGAACCTTCTGAGTCAGTGCTTCTGAGCGCTAAATTGTGCATACTCCTTATATATTTCCTGAAATGGAAAATGCATAGGATTAGAGTACCACATTATCTTATACAAAATTCATATACATTGTTATCATCAAAACAAGAATATTGATCAGAACAAATCTTGTTCTAACAATCTCCCCCTTTTTGATGATGACAAAAACATATATAATTGATATGAATTTGCAATCAGAATATCAAATGACAAAAGACAATTACACAGATATAGCATAAGCATATAATCAGAGTGCGTGAATATGTCTCCCCCTGAGATTAACAATCTCCCCCTGAAATAAATACTAGAAGAATTTATAAATAAAAGACTTCTCTGAGTATTTTTCATTTCAGCAGAGACTTTCACTTTGCCTAGAACTTCATAATATTCAGAGCTTCTGCTTCTTGCTTCCATAGGACAGCTTCAGAGCTTTGAATTTCTTCTTTGTTGTCATAGCATGCTTGATTTAATCAGAACATTCTTGAATGTGTCAGAGCATCATCAGAGCATCTTTACATCCTGAAATGTTTCAGAACATACTAGACAAAGATATCAAAACATTGAATGTATCAGAGCATTCTTAATGAATAGCATGTATCAGAGCATTTAAGAGAAGAAAATGTATCAGAGCATATTCTGCCATGAGAATATCAGAATATTCTTCTTGCTTCTGATCTTGAAGCTTCACAGCATTAAGCTTGCTTCAATTTTCCAAGAACATGCTTCTTTATGGAATTGCTTTTCCTCATGTATTTGCTTCTCATGTTGAGCTTTTTCAGAATATCTTCAATCCTGCAAAAAATCTCAAAGACATAGAACTTTCAAATAATGTTAGGAATGTTGAGACTTATTCCCAGCAACTGATATAATAAATCAAATCAATTATCATGTTTCTCCCCCTTTTTGTCATAACATCAAAAAGCATTAAAAGATTCAGATGATAAAAGACACATAAAGTGAAGAAGATAATATTTCATTGATTAACAAAATATATCAAAAGTACAAGAGGAATAGAAGCAGATGCAGGAAACAGATGCATAAAACAAGAAAACATCTAAGACCAAGACACACTACGACTAGCCTAGCTTAGAAGCTATCTTAGCCAGAAGGTTTTGAATCTCAGCAGTGCTTTCTGTCTGCATCTTCATAAAAGATCTGAACTCATTGTGAGTATCCTCATGCTTGTCCAGACGAGAAGCAAGATCAGCTTGATTCTGTTGAAGAGCCTTCATGGTGTTCATTAGAACAGAAGGTCCAACAGAAGAAGCATCAAAGCTATTGTCCATAAGACGAGGATTCTCAGCAGCAGCATCAACCATGAGAACATCAGCTTGATTTTCCTTAAGAGGAGATTGCATAGCAGGATGATTCTCAACGGCTTGAGTTTCAGCATCAGCTTCTGCTTCAGAAGTACCTTCAACATACACAGGGGAAGGGATTTCAGAATCTAGATTTTCAAGGGCCAGAAGAATTGCAGCCAAGTTCTTAGGAGGTGTATGAGCAACAGGTTCTGATTGATATTCAACTTCTGGATATACCATATTTGGTGCCTTAGCAGAGGGATTCTTCCTTAACCAGTTGAATAGGAACTGAAATTCGTCAGTCAGAACATGATAATGAGGCTTCCACACAACCATAGCAAGTGGATGTACCTCTTCAAGCTCATCATAAAATTCCTTCTCTTCAAGAGATCTCCAGCTCCTGATGGGATGATAGTACTTACCATCATCTAACTCCAAAGAGTAACCAGAAGATCCAGATGCATCAGCCAAGCATCTCTTCTGGATGTTCAGAAAGTCAGTCTGAATATCCTTCTTGAAACTTGTCCACACTTTGCGAGTAGCAACATGATCCATCTTGGACTCATAAGCAGCTTTCAGAGTATCCAACCCAGTGCTGACCTTATACATCAACAAGTCATAGCAAGCATCGATAGAGGGTTCAGGAGGATTGAAAGTGAAACAATATTCAGGGTAAAGAAGACTGTAGGGTTTTGATTCTCTTGAGAATAAGGCAGGGGTGGTAGAAGAGGTTAAGGAGGATGACAAATCTGTGGTGGAGGTGGTTGAGAGAATATTTTCAGAAGGAAGTTGGGGAAAGGTAATATTTAGTGGTTGAGGGTTTAGAATTGGTGTAGAAAGAAGTGGTTGGTTTCTGTTTGAGGTGGTGGAAGAGGATGGAATAACAGAAGGAGGAGGCTTTTTCTGAGGGGGACGGTCAGAAGAATGGTAAATTTTATGAATGAGCTTCTCAAGCTGTTCATCAGTTCTTTTTACTTTGAGAGACTCTGTAGGTTTCTTCTGCTTCTTTGCTTGCTTAGCATCAGGTCCTTCTTCTGTGGCCTTTCTCTTCAGTTTCTTTTCTTTCTTCTTCTTTTCCTTCTTTCTTAACTCATCCATCTTGAAGGCTTCATACTTCTGGATTAATGCAAGAGCTTTTGTCTCCTTGACTTGGGCATTTCCTTCGTGAGTCATCTTCAATGATTCAAAGATGTCATGGGCAGTTTCTCTGTTTGATATCTTCTCATATTCAGCATGAGAAATAGCATTCAGCAGAATAGTCCTTGACTTGTGATGATTTTTGAATTATTTCTTTTGATCATCACTCATTTCTTGTCTTGACATCTTTGCTCCACTAGCATTTACAGGATGTTTGTAACCATCCATAAGTAAGTCCCATAAATCACCATCTAGGCCAAGAAAGTAACTTTCCAATCTATCTTTCCAGTATTCAAAGTTTTCACCATCAAATACTGGTGGTCTAGAATATCCATTTCCATTGTTGTGTTGATCATTTGAAACAGGTGTAGCAGTTGATGTAATTGTTGATGGGTCAACCATATTGACTTAGTGTTTTTCTCCCTGGATCTTTTTCTAACACGGCTAAGTGCTTGCACCTAGAACCGGCGCTCTGATGCAAATTGAAGGATAGAAAAACACTTAGAAATGGGGGGGTTTGAATAAGTGTGACTTTAAAAACTCTTAAGATAAAAACAATGAACACAATATTTTTATCCTGGTTCGTTGTTAACGAAACTACTCTAGTCCACCCCTTTAGAGTGATTTACCTCAACTGAGGATTTAATCCACTAATCAATCTTGATTACAATGGTTTTCCACTTAGATACCCTCTAAGTCTTCTAGAGTATACTGATCACAACTTGATCACTCTTGGAAATCACCACTTAGAAACTTCTAAGTCTTCTAGAGTCTACTGATCTCACTAATCACTCTAGGAACCTTTTACAATCAATGTAAAATAAATGTTTACAAGAGCATGAATTTGCTTCTTAGAAAGCTATAATCACAACTGTGATATTTCTCTTAAGTTCTAAGCTTAACACTCACTAAATATTACAATAGTTGTGAGGTTGAAGATGAAGTTCGTTAGTAATGAATTCACCAGCGTTTCAGTAAGTTTTCAAGAATTGTTGTTTTTGCTTCTGATCAGAACTTCATATTTATAGGCGCTTGAGAAGATGACCGTTGGGAGCATTTAATGCATTGCGTGTATAGTACGGCTCTGCATTTAATATTTTACACTTTTGTCAACTACCTCGAGCCATGCTTTTCCTGCTTTTACTGACTTTGCCTTTTGTAGCTTCTAACGTTCCTTTTGTCAGTCAGAGTAGCCTGTCATCTAGTACCAACTTCTGATCTCAGATTTGTGAATACAACGTTTGAATAATCAGAGTCATTCAGCTTGGTGCAGAGCATCTTCTTGTCTTCAGACCTTGAAGTGCTTGAGCGTGATACCATAAGAACTTCAGTGCTTCTGCTTCTGATCTCATGTTCTTCTGATGCTTCATAGACCTTGTTCTGATTCTGCTTGACCATCTTCTGATGTCTTGCGAGAGCATGTTCTGATGTTGCAATCCTGAACCTTCTGAGTCAGAGCTTCTGAGCGCTAAATTGTGCATACTCCTTATATATTTCCTGAAATGGAAAATGCATAGGATTAGAGTACCACATTGTCTTATACAAAATTCATATACATTGTTATTATCAAAACAAGAATATTGATCACAACAAATCTTGTTCTAACACTATACTTTTTATTTAGTTTAAAAACTTAATTTTAGATTTTTTTATTAGAAAGGTACATTTACATTTTTATAAATGTAAAATTAAAAATGGGAGCATTCTTAGTCGGTCATATAAATAATATACAAATTTATTAATTAAAATTTATTATTATTAATTAAAATTTATTATTAATAATTAATAACATGTGAAAATGAAAGACTACTATGTAATATGAAAAAAAATTCACAAATAAAAATTCAAACGTGTTTTAAAATATAAATATATTTTTACAAAATTAAAATATTAAAAACATAATCTTTAAACATTGTTTTAGAGTTTATAATTGTCGATTGTTATCATTAAAATATCTATTTAATTGTAAGTTGGTTAGATGGTTTAAATGAGTATTTTTATTTTGTTCTAAAACTTCAACTAAAGTTTTTTTTTTGTTTTTTTGATATAATTCAACTAAAGTTTTTTTTTTTTTTGGTTCAAACATATATTTACGCTTTTTTTTTAAAGTAAAATTATGTTCTTATTGTGTATTATTTGTTAATTTATACTTTTTTAAAATATAAAGTTAAAAGATGTGAGCATTCTTAGTTTACCAAATCCATAACAAAAAATTTCAATATTAAAATCAACTATTAATTAATAACATATATGAATGAGAGAAGTGGTAAAGTAATATAAAAGATTTTCTTAAGTAAAAAATTAAAAGAAAAAAATTAGGGGTGCTTAAAATTAAACTAATCAAAATAAAATTTTCATTAGCTTATTTTTTTCAACCAATCATTTTTATTTTGTAATATGAAATTTTTATATAATATCTATTATATATTATATTATATCTATTATTTATTAATATTTGTACGATCAATAAAAATATAGTTTGTAATTTGGATATTCAAAAATCCATCCAAATTAATTCGCATGAAATTGAATCAAATTTTTTTAATCAGACATCCATAATCAAACCGAACTGCGAGTAAATTCATCTTTGAATCAGATGAATTTTTTCTCAAAATCGATTCAAATCAAGTTGCGAAGACTCTTAAAAAAATTATATTCAAAAGTCAGTGTGATAGTTATTGTTTTAACATTGTTTTTTAGTATTTATAAATGTCAATTTTTATTAATAAATTATCTACTTAATTGTAAATTAGTTATAAGACTTAAATATACGTATTTATTAACCAAACACTTGGGCTTAAGTGGTAAATGAGTTCCTGCTAAAGAACGAAGGTTGGGAGAATATCGACGACTTCAATTTTTGGTGGAAACAATACTTGATCAACGTCAGTACCTCTCGACATGAGCTCTGGATTACTAAGGTCATTTTTTCCTGAGAACCCGAGTGTAAAAGCAAAAAAACTAATATATGTATTTATTTTATTATATATTTGACAAATTTTCTAAAATTTGAATATAAGCAAACAACATAATTGTGGTTGTAAAATTTATATGACTTATACAAATTCAATTTTAATTATATTTTCTTGATTAAACTTGATCAAATGGCTTCATTAATCATTTTTTTATGATTCTTGACCTTAGAAGTTCATAGTTGACAAAAAAAACTCAAAATTCAAAGTTAATTCTTGAACAATTGATTTTCTATCAGTTGAATAACAATCTTTCCAATAACAATGAATCAAGCTCCTCTAGCTAAATGAATGATATTAGTGGGCTATAATGAAGTACTTGAGGTCCTTGAATCATGTTTTGATCCAAAAGATCATTCCTTGACCAAAAGTCAACATTTCCAATGAATTACGTCACAATCCTAATTTGTGTACCAGATGAATTTGAAAGTTGATGATCTTGATTTGAAGCACACTTGAGCGTGAATATTGATGATGGAAATCACTTAAGCAAACACATATGAAAAGCTTGAGTCCCTTTGTGATCCACTAAACCCTAATTTCCTGAGCTCCTTGATCCAACACACATACGTTGTGAAAGAAGTAAACAAGAAACACATCTTTTTGTATATTTGAAGTTAGTAATGATGCATGAATGATATTTATATAAGATGAATGATCATAGTGATAATAAAAATCTTTTAGATTAAATGTAAATAAAGTGGGATATTAGGGTAAAAAATTGGGGTATGACAACTGCCCTTATTAGGGTATGACAGTTGCCCCTATTTAAGTTTCTTCTATCCAGAGATGTGAAGATTGAAATCTTCGTCTAGACGTGATAGAAAGGACTTAAATATAAAACAATGCACAATTTTAACTATAAGAGACCACAGATATATCCATGATATGATATGAATGCAAGATTTAGAACTTTGTATGAGAAGATTGCACACGAGACAGTGACACAGAGATTTTTGACACCATAAGTGAATTTATCAACTAAGAAAACAAAATACCTCCAAGTGACTTAAATCGTCATTTCTTATTACATTTATTTACACTAACAAAAAATTAAATAATAATTAAACTATATCTCATTTTTTTCATTCTAATCAACCACAAAGTAACAAGTGCCTTAATTTTGTTAATTTATTTTTAACTTCAATTTATCATTTTTATTCTTTTCTCTTAATTTAAATTTCTAATTTTCTCCACATTTTTTCTTACTTTCATTTTATTTTTTCTCTCTCCATTTTCTCTTTCCATTTTTATTATTTTTAACTATAAATAAAAAATATTGAATCCATTTTCAAAATTCAAAATTTAGTCTCAACATAAAATTATAATTATTAAAAAATTATTCATAACTATTCAAAAAATCATAGTTATTATTCAAAAAATTTAATTAATAATTGTTTTTATCTGAGAGATAAAATCTTTCTTTTCAAATGTGAAAATTTTATTTTTATTCTATCTCCATCTCACGAGTTAATTTTTTTACTTTTTTTATGTATTTATTTAATACAGTTGAGCTTATATGATCATTGTTTATTATACAATTAAATATTTCATTTCAAATTTACACGTATATTTAAATATATTTAATACCATAATAAATTGAATAATACTCATTAACGATGAACACAACTAACTTTTCATCTTACGAGCCACTATCAAAATAATATTTATTTTATTTTTATCAACAATATCATTTATTTGAGAAACAAATTCTTTAATTGTAAATGTAAAAAAAAAATTCATCGAAAAATCAACTTTTTTTGAAATGACACCAAGACACGCTTAATCATCTTGCTATGTTAATATTTGCATTTTTTAATCCAGATATATTCAATGGAGAATTAAGGGTTCTCGAACCTCTTTACAAAACAAACGAGGCAAACACCTAGACAAAAAGAAAGATTACTCTCCAATTGAAACTCAAGATAAATTAAACAAAGGGTTCTTGCTAAATTCATAAAAATTACAATTTGGATGAGTAATTTTTCCGATTAATGATCATCTTCAAACTAACGCTTTAATGTTCCACACTATGTCTAGTATATTTCAACTATCATTCCTTAAAATTGTCATTCCTCACTAGCCAAAGCTGCCAAAAAATAGCCAACCATATCACTCCCTACTTATGTATTAGACTTATCGTAAATTGCTGAGCGCCTAGTATATGTTCATATTAGTAGTTATATATACTAATATTAATTACAGATACTTAATATAATAAATATTTTTAATAAGATATTAAAATTCAAATAATAATAATTTAATATTTGTATAAATGAAATTTGTAATAGCAGATAAAATGAAGTTGAAAAATGTTGAACCAACTTTATAAGATAACACTAGTAAAAAAAATACTTTTTAAATTAGACATTTTAAATCATATGCTTTCGACTTGATTTAAAAAATTAAAAAACTAGGATCCGCGGGACACATATTTAGTGAATATCATTTAAATTAGTTAATCTGATTTAAAAAGAATTTTTGATAATTAAAAAAAAGGCTTAATACCAGTGGCGGATCCAGAATTTTTTTATAGTGGGGGCAAAAAAATATTTTATATATTTGATTAAATTTTTTTTTATGATTTTTAAAAATACAGCAAAAAATTTATATAAATTATAATTTTTTTCATTGTGAACAACATTTCATATTATTTTATGATTTTTTTATTGTCAACAACACCTATTATATATATATATATATATATATATATATATATATATATATATATATATATATATATATATATATATATATATATATATATAAAAAGTAACTCGATAATCATTTAATAATTCATCTTTCATACGATTGTGCGTTTTATTTTTCACAAGATTCGTAATAAATACTTTTTTTTCACCTATAACCCATAGCACGAAATAAACCTAAATAATTTTTAATATAATGTACAACAACAACAAAAATCTTCCAAACTTACTTTTGTAGAAGAAATACAAGGCTAAAATAAATTAGATTAAAACAAAATTATTGAAGAAATAAAAGATAAAACTATAATTTTACACATTAAAAACCTAAATTTTAAATGTTAAAGTAAAACTAATAGAAAGTGAAAGGAGAAAATGAGTAAAAATTAAGGAAAATAAGTGTGTAGAGGTTTTAATTAATAAGTAAAGATACCAATAAACAAATTTAAGAAATTAAAATAGAGTAGAAAAAATTGAAAAGTTAAAATATGATTTTATTGTAATCGAATAGGTGTAATTTAATGAATTAAATTAAATTTAATGGGGGCTAAATAAATAATAGTATAATAATGTAAATGAAATTGAAAACTTTTTGTGGGGGCTCAAGCCCCCATTCCAATATACATGGATCCGCCCCTACTTAATACCCTTTTTGATCCATTAACTATACCTCTGGGTCCATTTTAGTCCCTTTTCTTTTAAAAGAACCAATTTGATCCTTTATCTTTCAAAAACGTGGCACGTTTATCATTTGTGTTACAAACGTTAGTCAAAGTCAACACTATGTGCCAAATGGCACTGATTTTGTCAAGGTGGAAGCCACATATGTGCCATGTAATAAATAAATAATAAAAAAATACAAAACAAAAAGTGAAACCAAACAAAAAAAAATTAGTAAACATTAATCCTTGATATGAAAAACTAATACAATTTTCCAGAAAATATGAAAAATGAAAATTAATGAAAAATTTGTAAATATGAACAACAATTTCCCAAGAGTGTACGGTTTGTCATTTTCCCCATTTCCATGTCTATTTGTCTTCCCATTTTCACACCAAAAACTAAGCATTCAAAGAATTATAGCTACTGTATCTCAAATTTCTACAAGATTTTCCGTTTAACTTGTCACAAATAACTCTACAAACTCTTATAGGTTAAGGCTAAAACACATTCATCATGTCAAACACCATATTCTAACAGTAGAACTTCAATATCAATATGAAAGTACCAAATGAAACCCCACCCATAAAAATGAAATGTTTAGGGGAATAATTTCTACAAGATTTTTTTTACAGAAATTTCTGGTTAAAACCATAAACTCCACCATCTTGAATTCAACCTTCAATGTCATCCTTCCCCAATTCATCCTTCAAACCCCTAGGGTACATCTCTCAATTTTCCAATCTTCTCTTTCTTTAAAATTGACGCGCTGAAACCCCTCATGGATGCATCTGTGAAGCAAAAATCGGAATATTTCTGTCGGTGGAACAAAAAAGGAGAATAAGAGACGAGAGTTTCATGAATCACTTGAGATCTCGTTGTCGTTTGCAAGCTCATCGTCATCGGAGGAAGATGAATGGTCGTCGAAGCGGAATGATGAAGATATATCCAGATTTGTTTTCTCTCAAGTGAATCCATCATCCACATCTCACTGATATTTCTCTCTTTCCAGATTCACACATAGAAAGAAGAGATTTTGGATCTAATTTTTTAATTGATAATGATTTTGTTTCTAAACAATGTTATTCACTGAAAGATCCATGGCTGACCAAATACGATGATGATAATGATTTTTTTAGTTATAATAATTTTTTTTAGGTTTGGAAATTTTGGATTTTCATGGGTTCAGATGAAAGCAAGAAGATGATGACTAGGATGCCAAGCAAGCAAAAATTAACACCGTTAGTGAGAAATAGACGGAAAGGACCAATATAACACGGTTAGAAAAAATAAAGGATTAAATTGGTTCTTTTAAAAGAAAAGGGACTAAAATGGACCCAGAGGTATAGGTAAAGGATCAAAAAGGATATTAAGCCTAAAAAAAATTAAGAGACAGAAGCGCCAAATACTTCAATTATTCCCTCTCTTCTATGCGAAAATATTACCATTCTCTCTCTTCTCACATCAAACTCAAAACCCTTTTCCCTCTCTCTCTCTCTCAACAACTATTTTTATTTGAGAGACAAGGTCTTTATTTTTAAATGTCAAAATTTTCTTTTTATTCTTTCTCCATCTCAAGAGTAATTTTTTATTTTTTTAAATGATTATTTAATACAATGGAGTTTATATGATCATAGTTTATATTACAATTAAGTACTACCATAATAAATTGAATAATATTCATTAGCGATGAACACAACTAACAAAATAATAGCATTTATTTGAGGAACAAATTTTTTATTTATAAATGTAAAAAAAATCCTTTATTTTTTTAATCTAAAAAAATAATTTTTTTGGAACTGGAACGAAGATTGTTAATGATAGATACTAAGTACTGATTGTATGTGATGTTAATTGTTGTATGGAAGTGATTTTGAGTGGTAGAAACCTTATTTCGCAGAACTGAGTTTTCTGCAATTTTTCTGCATAATCATGTGTCCGCTAAGCGAGCTCATGGCCGCTAAGCGAAGTCTGAGAACAAATTTGAAAATTCGCGAGTCCGCTAAGCGAGGGTGCGAAAATTGAACGCTTATGTTTTTAGTTGTAGTTAGCGCATTGGGAGGCCGCTGAGCAAACTTTGTTGTGTAGAATTTTATGAAACTTCTATTTGCCATATCTTTCGATCTGTAACTCTTTTTTATGCACCGTTTGAACCGTTGGAAAGATAAAATAAATTCCTATCTTATAAAAATGTATTGAGAACCCTTAGAAAATTATTTAATAATTATTATACGTTTGGTATGTGTTTGATCGGTATGAATTGATAACGATGTTGTATGCTACATGCAATTAGTTGTACGTATTCGATCTGTATGAGCTGATGATGATGCCTTTTAATGAATTGACAATAATATACTTTTATTAAGAAGTTGAATTAACTGTGTCATGTCGTTACTTAACTTGTGTACTATGATTTTTGTTGTTAATATGATGAATTTGTTGTTGTTGTTGTTGTTGTTGTTGTAGGCCGTATGGCCAATGTTGATAAGTTGTATGTTGAATTTGTTGTTGCTGTTGTAGACCATATGGTCAATGTTGATAAGTTGTATTGTGTTGATAAGTATGAAGTTGAATATTTGTTGTATGTTGGTATATCATAATGACGTGATTGAGAAGGTGTGAAATTACTATAATAGTAATGATGATGTTGTTGCCACTGAATCTTGGCATGTGAGTTGGAGGTTATTCCTTGTTGATGTTTAGCCGATGTTGTCGCGTGTTATAAATGTTGTATATTGTGGATGTTGCATCATTGAGTCGCATCCATTGCATAAATGACGGTGGCCTAAAAATGGCCAAAGTGATGATGGCCTGAAAATGTCAAAAGTGACAATGGCCTGAAAATGGCAACCTTGACGATGGCCTGAAAATGGAAAACACGATGGCCTGTATTGGCTTTTTTTAGTTGAGAGTTCTGCTCCAAATGGTACCACATGCATATGCATAGTATCTAGTCGCATATTGAGATGCATTTTAAGTCGTTGTGATAATGAAATAGTTGTTATGCTGTGTTGATGATATCATTGTGAAGTTGAAATCATTGTGCTGCTTTGTTGATGGTTTGGTTGTGATAAAAGCTGTGTTATATTGATAAGTTATGAAGTTGTAGTAATTGTTGTATGAAGTGGTGAAATTATGTATGATATATATCTCCTATATTATTTATCATGCACTCCTTTATATTGTAAGATATCTCACCCCTTCTGCTGATATTTTCTCTACCATGGGAAATAGGCGGGCAGTGAAGAATAGTTGTGGATGTTTGAAGTAATTTTATGAAGTCTTTATGTTGCTCTATGATAAGTCAAGAGGGACTGTCTCTGATACGTAGCACTCGGGGGATAGTTGTTATTACTTAAGTTGTTGTATTCTAAATTTTGTTGAAGAAAAGTATTAAGTTGAATTTTGTTAAGTACTTTGTCGTTTAAAAGTTGTTTCAGTTGAATGAAAGATGTTTCCAATTGATTCTAAATTAGAAGTTGAAGTTGGATCCTATTAAATAAAGTTATATTTTCGAATGCTATGTATCAATGTTAAATAAAATACAGGTTGTTTGTTGTTTTAAGTTGAAATGTGACATCCCATTGTATGTTGAGAAGTTTTAAATACTTTGATTTTGTATTATAAATTATCGGGTAGATTTGGGGTGTTACACTTTAGGATTAATTAGAACTTGTTTAGTTTTCAAAATGTGTTCCTTAATTTAAGTGGGCGAGGGAGAGCAAAATCCTACGATTAAGGTGCGTGACTTTATTCAAAACCATGAGAGTGTGAGGTTGTGTCTTTAAGCTAATATTTTCTACTAAATATGTTCTTGACATTTTTATAAGCCTACGAGTTACAGTCTCTAACGTACGCGGAATATACATTTTGGTCTCTCTTTTCTTTATATTTATCTTAATCTTAGTTTTATTTCAGTATTAGTTCTTAGTTTTCCCTTAATCAAACATTCATTAGCCTTAGCTTTACAAAGCAACAATAGATTATAGTAGGTTGACTTTGGTCTATGTGGGTTTGACAATCTTTTATATTACTTCGATACATTCGTGCGCTTGCGGACACATCAACTTCATGGTGCCATCTTAATATGTGATTCTCCTTGCTCAAGTATGCTAATTTAATGCCCTTGGACTTTTTAGAAAGCTTAGATTACATACTTCAACTTTCATGTTAGCTGCTTGAAGAAATTCCACTTGAATCATGGAGAAAAAATCTACCAACTTGGGCATAAATTTTGTTTTAACGCTTTAGAAAATTTTCTAAGTGTTAAGAGAATTTTAACAACTTTAAGATGTGCATTTGATCACTTCATAACTTTTAATCCATGCATCTTTTGAAATCCATCTCCTATGGCAAAGTTGTAGAATGAAATGAGATCTTCAATTACATCTTTAGAGCATAAAAAATGGTGGATTGATGAAGAAGTTACAAGTCTTCAAAGTTGGGTACTTGAACATGACAATTTCCATAACTTGGAAATTTTCCCAAAATTCTAATTCCATCTTTTGACACTTTTGATTGAATCTATTGATTAAACTTGATCAAATAGCTTCATTAATCATATTTTCATGATTTTGGCGTTAGAAGTCCAGAGTTGACCAAAAATATCCAAAGTCAAAGTTGATTCTTGAATAGTTGACTTTTTGCCAGTTGCATTGCAATCTTTCCAATACCAATGAATCAAGATCCTCTAGCCAAGTGAATGATATGAGTGAACTATGATGAAGTACTTGAGGTACTTGAATCATGTTTTGAGCCAAAAGATCATGCTTTGACCAAAATCCAACATTTCCAATGAATTAGGTCACATCCCTAATTTGTGTACCTGATGAATTTGAAAGCAGGTGATATTGATTTGAAGCACAATTGAGCTTGAATATTGATGATGAAAATCACTTAAGCATATGAAAAGTTTGAGTCCCTTGTGAGCCACAAAACCCTAATTGGCCTAGCTCCTTGATTCAACACATCTACGTTGTGAAAGAAGTAAACAAACAAACACTTCTTTTTGTATATTTGAGGTTAGTAATGATGCATGAAGGATCTTTATATGGGATGAATGATGATAATGATGATCAAACTCTTTTAGATTCAATGTAAATGAAGTGAAGTCTTAGGATAAAAAATTGGAGTATGACAGATGTTCCTATTTAAGTTTCTTCTATCCAGAGATGTGAAGATTGAAATATTCGTCTCGGCGTCATAAGAGGGACTTAATTATTAAAGGGTTAATGAACTTTTTCATCCCTTTAAATATTTCAAATTTTGTTTTTAGTCCCTCCAAAATTTTCCTTCAAGAAATCGTCCCTACAAAATTTTTCTTCTGAACTATTGATCCCTAACGTCAAATTTCGTAGCTAATCGGTGGCTAAAGTCGTAGCTAATCTCTAGCAAATTTGACGTTAGGGACCAATAGTTTAGACGAAAAATTTTGAAGGGACGATTTCTTAAAGGAAAATTTTGGAGGGACTAAAAACAAAATATGCAATATTTATAGGGACCAAAAAGTTCATTAACCCATTATTAAATAATGCACAATTTTAACCCCGAGAGACAACAAATATGCCCATATATGATATGAATACAGGATTTAGAACTGTGTGGAAAAAGATACCACATGAGACAAACTTTAAGTAAATGGGATTTGAAGAGATTTTAGACACCCTAAGTGGATTTATCAACTAAGAAAACAAAATGCATCCAAGTGACTTAAATTGTTATTTCTTATTGCATTAATTTACACTAAAAAAATTAAATAATAATTAAATAATATCTCAATTTTTTTAATTCTAATCAACCACAAAGTATAAAGCGTCTTCATTCCGTTAATTTAGTTTTTAACTTCAATTTCTCATTGTTCAACTCTTAATTTAAATTTTAAATTTTCTCCATATTTTTTTCAATTCTTTCTTACTTTTAATTTTTTTCTCTCGCTCTCTCTATTTTCTCTTTCTTTTTTCATTATTTCTAAGTATAAAAAACTATTGAATCCCTTTTCAAAATTCAAAATTTAGTCTCAATATAAAAATATAATTATTTTATAGTTATTAAAAACTAATTCATAACTATTGAAAAAAGTCATAGTTATTTAAAAAAATCAGTTATAAGATTAAAAAAAAATCAAATTTTTTAGACAATAATAAGTCATTATCATCACAATGTCTATTTTATTTTTAATTAACAATTGTTTTTATTTGATAGACAAGGTCTTTATTTTTAAATGTCAAAATTTTATTTTTATTCTTTCTCCATCTCGAGAGTTATTTCATTCTTTTTTTAAATAATTATTTAATACAATTGAGTTTATATGATCATAGTTTATATTACAATTAAGTACTATCATAATAAATTGAATAATATTCATTAGCGATGAACACAACTATTAAAATAATAGCATTTATTTGAGAAACAAATTTTTTATTTATAAACGTAAAAAAAAAATCTTTTATTTTTTTAATCTAAAAAAATACTTTTTTTGGAACTGAAACGAAGATGGGCTTAATCATCTTGCTGTATCATCTTGCTGTTTTAATATTTTCATATTAAACTTATGGCAAATTGCCCTGACTGTCTAATATATAAGTTCATATCAGTGGTTATATAGTCTAATATTTATAACAGAAATTAAATATGATAAATATTTTTTAATAAGATATTAAAATTCAAATAATAATAACTTAATATTTATATAAAAGAAAATTGTAACAGTAATATAAAATGAAAATAAAAAATGTTAATGCAACTTTTAGAAGATAATATCTTAAGATAGACAATAGTTTTTGCACTTTTTTTTTTTGATAATAGTTTTTGCACTTTTCATTAATAACTTTATTCATAAATAAATTTTTTATTCATACATAATGATTGCATCACGAGACTACTTTTCTCATAATGCAATTGGAGGTACAACACTAGTATTAATATCATCAAACGATGATGCATCGATACACCAACATCGCCCACGAATACATTGCCCTTTTTTTCCAGGACATCCAGGTTGACAATCTCCATCTGATTTACAAGCTCCGCCGTCAAGTTCTCTTCCTTCTGATTTCTTACACAAATCTGCATGCAAACAATTTATTGGAACATAAGAATAATATTGTATGTAAAAAGTGAATGATTCAAAATTTAAACATTAGTTTCAAACCTGATGTTAAGATGCAGAAAGCCAACAAGTATATCATTATGAAAGCATACATCCTTGTAGAATCCATCTTTTACTTATAACATGTTATTTTCTACATATTTCTGTTGTTTATATAGGCATTTAGAGAGACTCTATCTTGAGCATATTAACTATTTAAATTTAATTTATTGAATTCAAAGTATCTTTTTAAATTCTAGAATATATTAAAATATACATTTTTGTTGACCAATATATAAAAAAAAAAACTTTAAAACAAACTGAAGAATTATATTCAATTTAAAGGATAAATTAATAGTTAATTATTTAAAATTTAAGAATAAAATGCAGTTTTAGTCCTTCTAATTTGGTTTTTTTAAATTTTTAGTCCCCTTTAAAAAAAATCAGCTATTAAGCCCCTCTTAATCATATTTTCAGTTAAAACTTAAGTTTAGCTTTTGATATTATAAAGGTAAATTTACATTTTTATAAATGTATAGTTAAAATGGGAGCATTTTTAGTTTGTCATATCTATAATAAACAATTTCCATAATTTGAATTTATTATTATTGTTAAATAAAATTTATTTTGATTATTATTATTAATTAATAACATGTGCAAATACTACTAATGTAATATGAAAAAAAATTCACAAACAACAGAACATTTAAGAAAGCGTAATATTTAGTTTATAATTAACATATTAAACTTATATTATTAAAAAATTTACTTTTAAGAAAGCGTAAAGTTATGTTCTTTTGTGTATTATTAGTTAAACATATACTTTTTTTTTAAAATATATAGTTAAAAGATGTGAGCTTTTTTAGTTTGCCAAATCCATAACAAAAAATTTCAATATTAAAATTTACTATTATAAAAATATTTTCTTAAATATTTTGTATTAATTTTTGGATGTCATTTTATAAAAACCGTTCGGTGCAGATTGATTTTTCAAAACCGATATAAATCAAGCAAAACCTCGTATATATATTTTAATACATATATAAGTTTTTTTTATTAATTTGATATTTTGTATTAATTTATCATCTCATGATACTTCTTTTTTAAAACCTATTAAGAATTTAATTTAATCTATTCCCTTTTAATTATCTCATTTGTTTCAAACAACCAGTTTTATGTTGTAATATGAAATTTTTATAAAATATATGTTATATCTATTATTTATTAATATTTTTACCATCAATAAAAATATAATTTATAATTTGGATATTCAAAAACCAAACCAAATCAAATCGCATGAATTTGGATCGGATTTTTTTAATCAATTATCCACAGTTAAACCGGACTGCAAGTAAAATTATCTTTAAAATATATAAGTTTTTATCTCAAAACTGATTCAAATCGAACTGCGAAGACCCCTAAAAAATTATATTCAAAAGTCAATGTAACAAAACAACATAATTATATTTGTAGATAATTAAATCAGTAATAGTCATTGTTATAACTTTTATTTAGTGTTTATAAATGTCAATCTTTATTAATAAAATATCTATTTGATTGTAAATTGGATATAAGACTTAAATATACGTATTTATTAACCAAACACTTGAGCTCGAGTGGTAAATCAGCCTCTGCTAAAGAACGAAGGTTAGGAGAATACCGAGTTCAATTTTTAGTGGGAACAATGCTTTGTCAATGATAATGGTGTTGATGTTGTTGTTGTATATTTGGAATAACCTTCCTATGTGGTCAATAAAGGAAAACAACATTGCTTTCCTCGGTTGACAACATTGAAATTTTTTTTCCTAAATTTGTCGTAAATTGCACACAAAGAATGGTGACTGGTAAAAAATTGGAATGGAAACATGACTTATTACTTTCAATTCTTTATCATTTACCATTTTTTAGTTAAAACTTATTAGCTCGTTTTTTTTTCTAAAACCGATGAATTTACTTATTTTATTTTATTTTTCTATGTAAAAAAAATACTTTTTCCTCGGTTTTTTAACAAAATCGATGGGATATGTTAGGCAGCTACAATAATGAATCTCTAGCCTACATTCATAAAGGAACAATGCTCAAGATATTTCCAAGACATCAATCCACAATAAATTATCTACATCCACCATAATATATCATGTTCTCTTTCTCGTGAAAGCATTTTCCATGAAAAAATTTGCTCAAGATAATGAAATCTTGGAACTTAAAGAAGTTTGAAAAAGTTCTCTATGAAGGATTGCAAGTGCAAAAAATTATTTTTGCTTCAATTTAAACAAAGAAAGGATATCAACCTTTGAATAACTAATTAATAGTTGGATGCATTCAAGGTATGCAACAAAATCTGGATTACAACAAAGACTTGTGGTTCTCCAAAAATAAAAACAATAATGATGAATATGTATTTGTTGTAATCAATGTATTTTAATATTCTGTTTAAACAATGTAATATTTTTAAAAAAAAGGCTTATTCACCTCGGTGTTCTACTAAAACCGAGAGTAAATATATCACCTCAATTTTTGTCAAAATCGAGGGGATAATTTAGTGTGAGGATATTGATCATCGTCCTTAGGCAAATCTTTGTCGTCCATTTCATGAGTATCAATGCTCAATGCACTTCTAATAGTGATCCGCGTGAAACATAAAAAACTTCTATTATAAAAACATTTTTAATATCATAAATTGATAATGTAACATCAAAAAACACTTGAAACTATCTACATCCACCGCTTTAAGGTTTGCAAGAGCATTTGCCTTGAAAAGCTCTTTATGATGGATTACAAGAGCAAAAAATTATTTGGGATTCAGGTTTGTATTCGTAAATGTTTATTTTAGTAGAAAATCATTTATTTATCTAACCCTTTTAGCACACACCATTGAGAATATACCCGCGTCCATGATTCAATGATTCAAAGATCTAGCATCTGATCTACCCCAAAATTCAATTATTCCAATACCTAAAATCAGATCATTGGAGAAGTTAATTTTTATTTTAATATTATGTGTAAACAATATAATATTCTGGATAAACAATGTAATTTAACCCCTTAGTTTTTTATTAACCGGTGAGTAAAATGACAACTTTTCATGATATCCTTCGTTACCTTGCTTATGTAGCCGAAGTTAAATGCATTTTACATCCAAGATAAAATTTATTTTTTGTAGTAGTGTGAATGACCCAACACATAGAATGGTCCAAAATGTCATTAAGGAAAAAACAAAATTAGGTTATCAAAGCTCAATCACAGTGTAACAAGCGTTAAATCTTTCAATAAATGTTGTTTTAAATTTTGTAAATAAAAATAAAAAATTTTAAATGAGTAATTATCTGAGTCGTGTTTGTACACATATTCGTGGGTTTTTATGTTATCTATTATAGATTTTTTTTAATATCCATTGCGGATGGACCAAATTGACATCCCTATCTGGGTGTCTAATATATGAATACATATTAGTAATTATATTAAATTTTATTTATTACATTATTTACATATAATAAATATTTTTTAAGAATATTTAAAAAGATATTAAAATTTAAATAATAATAATTTAATATTTGTATAAAAGAAATTTGTAATAGTTGAGTTAAAATGAAGTTTCAAAATGTTGAACCAACTTTCGAAGATATTTATATCTTAAGATAGACAATAGTTTTTGCACTTTTAATTAACAACTTTATTCATACATAATGATTGCATCACGGTACTACTTTTCTCATAATGCAATTGGAGGTACAACACTAGTATTAATATCATCAAAAGATGATGCATCAATACACCAACATCGCCCACGAATACATTGCCCTTTTTTTCCAGGACATCCAGGTTGACAATCTCCATCTGATTTACAAGCTCCGCCGTCAAGTTCTCTTCCTTCTGATTTCTTACACAAATCTGTATGCAAACAATTCATTGAAACATAAGAATAATATTGTACGTAAAAAGTGAATGATTTAAAATTTTAACATTAGTTTCAAACCTGATGTAAAGATGCAGAAAGCCAACAAGTATATCATTATGAAAGCATAACTCCTTGTAGAATCCATCTTTTACTTATAACATATTATTGTTTTACATATATCACTTGTTTATATAGGCATATGGAGAGACTCCTATCTTGATCATGTTAACTTTTTAAATTTGATTTATTGAATTCAAACGTAACCTTTTTAAATTCTAAAATATTAAAATATACATTTTTGTTGACCAATATAAAAAAAAAAGCATTAAAACAAACTGAAGAATTATATTCAATTTAAAGGATAAATTAATAGTTAATTATTTAAAATTTAAGAATAAAATGCAGTTTTAGTCCTTCTAATTTGATTTTTTAAAATTTTTAGTTCCCCCTTTAAAAAAATCATTAAGTCCCTCTTTATCTTATTTTCAGTTAAAACATAAGTTTAGCTTTTTATATTAGAAAGGTAAATTTACATTTTTATAAATGTATAGTTAAAATAGGAGCATTATTAGTCTGTTATATCTATAATAAACAATTTTATTAATTTGAATTTATTATTATTGTTAAAAATATTTATTATTATTATTATTATTATTATTAATTAATAGCATGTGCAAATGACTACTAATGTAATATGAAAAAAATTTCACAAACAAAAATTCAAAAGCTTATTAAAATATAGAGATTAATTACTATGTAAAATTCCTTACACATTTAGTACATCATAACCATTTACAAATATTACTTTTTAAATAATTAAAATAAAAGTCAAATTTTAATAAACATTTAACGGCCACGGTTCATTGACGGTGTATTGATAGTGTAAAACTGCTTACACTGTCATTGCATATCAATTTAATTTTAAAAAATAATTATATTTTTAAATAATTAAATTATTAACAATTTTAATTTTAAATATTGGGTTAGTGTTATAATTGTCAATTACTATGATTAAAATATCTATTTAATTGTAACTTGATTTGGTTAGATGATTTAAATTTATGTTTTTATTTTGTTCTAAAACTTCAACTAAAGCTTTTATTTTTGGTTTAAACATATATTTACGCTTTCTTTAAAGTAAATTTATGTTCTTTTTGCGTATTATTAGTTAAACTTATACTTTTTATAAATATAAACTTAAAAGATGTGAGCATTTTTAGTTTGCCAAATCCATAACAAAAAATTTCAATATTAAAATGTACTATTAATTAATAACATATATGAATGAGAGAGTAGTAAAGTAATATAAAAATATTTTCTCAAATAAAAAACTAATAGAAAAAAATTAGAAGTGTTTAAATTCAAACTGATTCAAATTAAAACCGCATAATGATCCAATAAAATTGAAAAATTATTAAAAAAACAATGAATATTATTAGATGTGTTTAAATTTTATTTTATAAAAATCGTTCAGTACAGATTGATTTTTCAAAACCGATCTAAATCAAGCAAAACCTCGTGTACATATTTTAATACATATATAATTTTTTTTATTAATTTAATATTTTGTATTAATTTATTATCTGATGATACTTCTATTTTAAAACCTATTCATTAATTTAATTTAATCTATTTCTTTTTATTCTCTCACTTGTTTCAAACAACGAGTTTTACCTCAAAACTGATTCAAATCGATTTGCTAAGACCCCTAAAAAATTACATTCAAAAGTCAATGTAGTAAAACATAATTATATTTGTAAATAATTAAATTAGTAATAGTCATTGTTTTAACATTTTTTTAGTGTTTATAAATCTCACTCTTTATTAATAAAATATCTATTTGATTGTAAATTGGATATAAGACTTAAATATACGTATTTAGGAACCAAACACTTGTGCTCGAGTGGTAAATGAGCCCCTGCTAAAGAACGAAGATTAAGAGAATACCGAGTTCAATTTTTAGTGGGAAAAATGCTTTGTCAATGATAGTACCTTTAGACACGAGCTCTAGATTTCTAAGACCCCTTTTCCCTGAGAACTAGAGTACAAAAGCAAAAACAATCGATTGCTATGGTGCAATCGATTGCTCCCTGAAGATTTTAAGCAATTGCTCCCTCTTCTAGTAGCCAAAAGTTGTCTCTGCCTTACCATGCAATCAATTGCTACTATGGTGCAATCGATTGCTCCCTGAAGATTTTTAAAAAATATAGCCTAAAAACACTTAGCAGTTTTTTTGTCTTATTAGTGCAATCGATTGCTTGCTGAAGCTTTTTCAAAAAATATAGTTGTTGGCCCTTGTGCAATCAATTGTTGTTTTTATGCAATCGATTGCACCCTGTATGAATCTGAAAAACCAGTAGCTTTTTAGACACCCTTTCACTCACCACTTCATGGAACCATTTCATTTCAAATTGACATTTTTTTATGGTAATTCATCATAATTTTGCCATGTTTCAAAAGGGTGTTATCACATATAAATACAAAGAATTTCAAATCACAAATTACCTCTTCCAATAAAACTTGTTGAAACTTTCACAATTCACGTTCACATTCTTCAACATTTATTCAAGATATTTTCTGCACACTTTCATATTATCCAAACCAGAAAATACTTGAGCAATCTATTACTTTAAGTACTTGTGAATTATTGTTATTGGAAGGGAAGATCAATTTGATTGATACATCACTCAAAGTGATCATTATTATACAAATCTCTATTCAAAAAGTTCTTGGTATACTCATATCTTATTTTTTCAAGATTGTTGAAAATAAGATTGTTTATTGTTGACTTGCTATCCAGGATTGTTGGAAGCAAGGGTTGCTTGATTAATGAGAGGATTATTCTCTTAACCATTTGGTTTGATCAAGGAGAGGATAGTTCTCTTGATCATTTGTAAGTGAATCACAAGAGGATTGTTCTTGTGGATTGCATATGCTTTTGTAACTTGCTTACACTAGTAAAATCTCTTTCGTGTTGAAAGGGGACTAGAGTACTCTTGGACTGTGAGGGGAACCAGGATATATTGTCGTGTCGTTTATTTTTCTGCACTTTATATCTTTCATAACATCACCACAAACCAGAAAAATAATACCATCATCTCTAAACACCAATAAATTTTCTTAATAACTTAATTCACCCCCCTCTTAGGAGCACTTCGTACTTACACATGATAGTAGTCACTGTTAAAAGGGTAAGTATTTCCTTTATCGTTTCCTTAGGGGTTGATGCGATATTACCGCCGTTCTACAGTTTAAAGTATTTTGAGTTATGGTTTTGAAAGGGTTTAGTGTCATAAGATGTAAAGAGCATGAAAAGCTATTAAAGACAATAAATTAGGGTTTAAAAATGATTTGGTAAAGCTGTGTCAAGATTAGCTTTCATTAGCTTACTTTGTATATACTCTGATGATTATGTATATGAACATATTAATGATTAATACAACCACGTATCCTCTCGATACCGTTTATCTCTAAAGCAATATCGTAAATGTTAGTATATTAACCGTCGGATGATCTCTCATGCCGACAATTAACATAATAATCTTTAAAGCTTGATACAAGTGATTATCAACTCACAAATCTATCTCTAGAGTTTGTTTATTGATCGATGAATATCCTTTAGGTCAAGATTTGAAACATATCTCTCAATAGTGTATCAAAATAACATATAAACAAGAATAACAAAGATATTCACCATATATTAATCATCAACAAGGTTCATATACAAAAGATCAAACTAAATACATATTATACAAGCTAATTACCTCTAATCATGACACATGAGAAGTTTAGCTCTCCATAGCTTCAACAACAAACATCAATACAAGATCTCCTAGCATGAAAATCCAAAGATGATGAAGAAAAATGCATGAGAAATCTTGAATGATTATGAGTTTTTCTTTCTTCTTCTCTTGCCCTAGAGTGTGTGGTTGGTAAGAATAAAAAACAAGATAAGAAATCCCTAAAAATATCTCTAAGTGCCTAAAAGTAGCACACTTCAAAAAGTAACCCAACTTAGCGCACTGACGGCCGCTAAGCGGACAAGCAAAATATCTTCTGCCACGCAAGGGTCCTCTAAGCGGAGCTAAAAACATGATTTGCCACTGGATAGCCCGGTGGAAGGCCGCTCAGCGGACCTTGCTGAACAAAAATTCTCCCTCGCCTCTGGAAAGCGTGCTAGACCATCGCTCAGCGACCCTTACTCAACATTACTTCTTCAAAAAGGTCTTTAAACTTGCTCCAAGGTGCCATCTTGACCTTCTACCATCTAAAGCTTCCCAAAATGCAAAATACATATAAAATACATAAGAAAAGCTAGTAAATAGCATATTTACTACTAAAACTCGATTTTTATTTATTTATACGATTATAAACGTAATTGACACAAAAAATGCGGAGAAGAGTTATCGAAATACCACAAAAGTAATTACCAAACTATCCATATTTTGGATTCTAACAACTCTTCCCAACTTTGACTTTTGCTTGTCCTCAAACAAGAATAACTCAACAAGCACCAAAAATATACTTTACAAGGGTTAGCAACATAAAGAGAATGGTTCAAACTTGACTTACATGCATGCTCCATAACCATCCCTTGCTTGTACAAGATCAAAGCATGAGTATGAGTTAAGTTCTAAATACAAAACAATTAACCACACTTGCATTTATCGAAATGATGTTCAAACTTGAATCACCTACAATCAACTTTAAAAAATGAAGGACAGAGTGCCATAATCATGCTAGCACAAAGGACTTATCACACTCCCTAGAAATTGTGCACATCCAAAACAATTCATACATTCATCTAAACTAAAGTACAAAAATGATAGAAACAAAGATCACAAGGGTTTTTTCGGTTGTAACTTGGCTCGGTTCCAAACAAGTGACATTTCTACACGGCCAATGAATCAAAAAGGGGTGATAGCATGAAGAGAATTTATTCATTTACAATATTTACACAACAATCTTGTTTCTCCCTTTTGATTTTGAAACAACTACAATGCATTCTTTCTTTTGTCTTTTGATTCTTCATCACGTTAAAAGTTTTCTTTCTTTCTTTTTCATTCTTTCTTTGTTATGAATGCATTGTTCTATTATACCACCATCTCCTTTCTTTCTTTTTCTCAAGTAAACCCCTCTCCCCAACTTTGAACAATTCAATCTATCAAAACAATTATGCTCTTCAATTAAGGGTTAAGTGTAATTGGGTTAAGTGTCTACCAAAGAAATTTTTTGCAAGTGAATCAAGAGTTTCTTTTCTTTACTTTTCTTCAACAAACTCAATAAGTGGTATAATGACTAGTTTGTTGGATTTCACTTGACTCACTTAGCAAAATAAGGCTCAAAATTGGTTTCAAATGATCACACTCTCACATGTGGCCTTTTTGGAAGGTGGTTTTTCTCGTACTACAAAAAGAATTTGCCTCGATCACTTCTAAGTTCTAACACTTCAAACAAAGTAGATTAAGCATGAATCGTCCGAGTTAACACAAATATCTAGTACACACCAAATAAAAAAAATTATAGTACACAATGGAAATTCCTCTCACCTGTGTAGTTATGTCTTAACTTGATTCAAATGTGAACAAAATCTTTCAAATGCAAAGTGACAACAAGTTTTGTATAAAGCACCTAAATCATATTCACACTAATATCTACAAAGCAAAAAAATCGTTACCTTAGCATGCACCGCATCAAGAGCATTCTCATCACCATCCAACTTTGATGTTAACAACTCTTTAATAGCTATTTGCTTGCTTGAGTATTTTCTAATAATCACAAGGACAAACAACAAAAAAATTTATGAACATAAGTAATACTATTATTTAGTACTATTACACTATATAATTATACTTAATATAAACTATACTATCTAACTAAACAAACTTAAAAATATAATATAAACAAAAAATTTAAACACACACCTAATATAATATAATATAATATAATAGAGACAAATTGCCAATGGCAAATGTCTCAAAGAAGTCTTGGTAGCATCATTTGCTACCCCATTACACTTAAAATACAATAAACAAACACATCCCTAAGGATGGTAACAACAAATTCAAACTAAGGGTAAAACACCCTACACCAAAAATTCTTTAACATAAGCAAATAAACTACTATAATTAAAATGACATAAACTAAAACACAAACACAACAAGATCACATCATAGTCATCATCACTTGTCACCGCCTTCGTCATCTTGGTTTCCTTCATCCACCTCTTCTTCATTCACTCCTCCTTGATTCACTCCTCCTCCATCCCTAAAGAATGGCTAATCCTCCGGATAATTATAAATGGCCTCATACTGCTCATTTATAGTGAAACAAGTAACACTCAAAGGATCACTCATTTTGAGGTACAAGCGATGCAAGGAGTCATGAATAGTCGCTTCAGGTTGGTTGTAACTTGCTTGGTTAGCAGGAGGAGCCATGGCTTCGGGTTGAGGTTGATAACGACCTCTAGTCCTTGGAGAACAATGTCGCGTAACATATCTCTCATCCACCCTACTCGTGATGGTGACCTGAACCTCTTCTGGAATGTCAACTCTAGCCCTCTTGCATAATCCCATAATCAGACCGGGATAAGGAAGTTGACCAGAAGGTCGAGTACCCAAACTGTGTCCGCTAGAAGCCACGACCCTTAACTCTCCAGAAATGAGCTGAGCTATATCAATCTCAACATCTGTCATAATGGCAAACAGCAAACAAGAGTTAGTTAAAGTAAGGTCGCTGTTGTGGCTCTTGGGCTTCAAGTTGTTCAAGAGTAGTGTCAGGAAGAGTTGAGCCAATTGATTCATATTCCCTCGGTCCATCTTCACCGGTATATCAACCGTGTTGAGAGTAAAACCTCGATTCTGAAAAGAAAGTACTTGCCCGACTTCTTCCAAATTCCACTCCCTTGCTTTAGTTATCCGCACATACTCACAAACACCACTTTTAGGGAGTGACATAGGGTCACCAAGATACGAGCTAATGGCTGAACGGGTAAATGAAATCACTCGCCCCCTCACGACGGTTTTGCAAGCATACAGGGAGTCCTCCTTTGGCATTGAATTTTCATAAAATTCTCTCACAATATCCACATTTATGCGAGTCTCCGGCTGTAGAAAAACATCCCACCTTCGGTTGTGCATATTCTCCACAAATTTCCTAAAATCGTCGTTAGGATTGAGATCAAAAATCTTTTCCGGCAAAATCTTCCTATCGCACAATTTTCCAAACCACTCTTGGTGTTCAACACTCAAGAACCCGTTGTTGTCAAATTGAGGTGCTGCAGGAACGGGAGCTTGGCCAAAATTAGAGCCTGGAAATCGACCACGCTTGCTTCGATTTTAGCGAGAACTCATCTGAAAATTATAACACAAAAAACAACACCACAACATTAAAACACATTATATCCTATCAAAACAAAGTAAAAGAGTGGTACTGAACCAAAGACGAAATCCCTAAATCACATCAGAAAAAGAAAAAAATTTCTGTCATCTGCAGCGGCCGCTTAGCGGGATGAGGTTCGCTTAACGGACCTGCGATAACTCAGAAAAATTTTCTGCAGAATTGCAGTCTGCTTCTTCTCTCCCATTTCAAAAGTTCTAACACTTCCAGGACTAAAAACAACAACATTTAATAATAACCATGAATAAACATTCTAACAACAAATCAACCCAAATATTTACAAAGGCTTGGATTCTTGTGATAAAGTTATGAAATTTCTTTTCAAAAACAAGAACATAATAACAACATATGATTTTAATCTATACTAGGAACACAATAAACAATTACTTCCTATTATTATCTTCTTACATCAAACTAATATATATTTTACAAAGAATATAAAAACAAAAGAACTAACCTTGCAAGCACAAGTGGAGAAGATGAAGATTGCAAAACAATTAGGAAGAAAATGAATTTCCTCCAAGAACGGATGCAAGGCTTAGGTTAGGAGAGGAGAGAAATGCTTGGAAAAATGAAGACTTTGGTGGACATGAGGTGGCTAGGGTTTCTGGCCGCTTAGCCCCTCATAACTTGAGTCACCAGACTTCTGGACCAGGTCAGGTCCACTGGTTGTAATACCCCGTATTAAATTAAATGCTCTAATGTTATTAGCTGACACCGAGGTTTTATTAATTGGTACATTAGAGATACTTTTGGACATTTGAGTTAGTAGTGTAACTTAAGATATTTTCTTATATCTTTTCCTTTTTGGCTTTCTTCTTCATTGGCAACAAGAAGAGAAAGATAGAGAGAAGAAGTAGAGAGAAGGAAGAGCAAGAGGTGAAAAGAGGAAAAAGCTTGGATCTTCATCATTCTCCGCCAAATCAACTCATCTTCGACATCAACGACTCGTAATCGAGGTGGGTTCTAGTTAGAAACTTATAGTTTTGATTTATGGGTGAAATCATAAGTTGAGAAATTGGGGTTTTTGGTAGAAATCTTAGGGTTTGACTCAATCTAAGAGATTGATGTTTGTTGCTGCTAATAAATCCTGAGTAGAGACCATATATGTTGTTCTATGCTTTAGTATGAATCTGGAACAGGTTTGAGTATGGAGATGGTTGGATTAAACCATGGGAAAAGCAAGAAAACAGATCTGGAACTTCTGATTTCGCGCGCTTCGCGGCGCGAGCGATAGGCTGCGCGGCGCGAACTAAGCAGGTTTTTAGGAGGTTTTGGTTCTGCTATCAGTACGCGGCGCGTACGAGGGTTCGCGGCGCGAACACTCTGAGAATTTTGTGAGGTTGCCACTGCCTGAGGTTCGCGGCGCGACCTAGCTGTTGCGCGGCGCGAACTGAAGCTTTCTTAGCCAATTCGTTAGTTTAATGAGATAAAACTGTTTCGATCATAACTTTTGAACCATAACTCTGTTTTAATCACCGTTCGAAGTGGTAGGAAGCTAGAAGCGTGTACTTTCTAGTAGTGTAGGTTTTGGGAACAAAAGGAGAATTATTTAATCGAGAGTTGGGAATTTCTTGATTACTTGGGTTGGTTATCGTTCGGAATCATGTGAACGCTATGCTTTTGGTATGATGCTTGTGTACTCTATAATTGTGATAAATTACCATTGTTTACGGACAATGATAATAATTGTTGGTTGAGTTCTATTGCAGGTGGATTGGTATACCTTTGTTATATATATTTATATCAGAGAGGTTTGAATAACTTCATTGTTATGTGAATAAAGGTTAAGTGAGGGAACTAGGAATTGTTAGGTTATGTAGCTTAACAAAGAAACCTAGGATGAGACATTATATGGAACATACGTGTTTAGAATCTTATGACGAAAGGCTAACAGGCCTAGTGGTTTGTGTGAGCGATCACCATTGTATGATGTATTAATCGGAACCATTGTATTCTTTATTTCTTTATTTTTCTTTTGAATGCTAACAGGCATTCTTCGTGCAGAGAGGCACTGTGCAGAGAGGCACAAATACTCTTGGCAGGTTTGATTCCCGCTTTTGTGTACGAATGGAACCTACGGGTAGAGACTTGTGATGGTGTACGGGCCATGTGAAGTGACGATTCATGGGGAAAGGCTCATGAGTCCGAATCCTTTTCGTATGTCAAGATTTTCCAAAGGATCCATGACTCGTACCACCTCCTAGACGTAGAAGGGGCGGGAATATAGGGATGCCTTGGTATTGGTTTCCGATTAGTAATCTTGTGTTTGAGTTGTTGAACTCTAAGTATGATTCCATATAATGTTAGTGTGTGAACTCAAGGTCTAGTTCCTTTTGTGACCTGAGACTTATAGGCTAGAACCTTGTAAAGCCGAGAGGATCCATAGGATAGGGAACTCATTGAGATGTTGTATCTCACCCCATTATATATTGATTTCAGGTACTACAGGTTCCGCGAAGGGTAAGGAGAAAGCAGTTTGATTTCCTTATTCCTTATGCTTATTTTGGATATGGCGAAGCTTTCGTTGTGGATTTTCTTTCGTGATCATTGTTGATCTAGTTCTTAGTATTTTGTTTTGAACATCTTGTATGTATTATGCCGTTGTTAGAACTTTGTATTTAGGGCATTAATATGTATAATGTGTTGACTAGGAACTTATAAGTATTTTCAGTACCAAATACTTGGATTCATGTATATGTATATGCTTTGATGTATGTATTTATATATGGGTGTTACACTGGTCCACTTTAATTTTTTTTCTGGATTTTTTGTTGGCCGCTTAGCGGATGATAGAAAACTCAGTTTTCTGCAGAATTACACCAGTTTTCATTTTCCCAATTTTTCTCCGACCAAACCTAACAATCACAACACATAAAAACATTAGATACTTACAATGTTGGGGTGCCTCCCAACTAGCACTTTGTTTAATGTCGTTTAGCTCGACGATTCGTTGGCGGCTTCACGGATCGACAAACGGAACGGCTTCCGCACTCCAGTCAACTTCATCACCAAGATAAACCTTGAGTCTTTGACCATTTACTGTCCAGGTTTCATTTGTTGCCGGATTCTCAAGCACGACCGCTCCATAATTCTTCACTTCTTTGATTCGGAACGGTCCCGACCATTTTTACTTCAATTTTCCGGGAAACAACTTCAACCTTGAATTGTACAATAAGACCATTTATCCTTCCTTGAGATCCTTTTCAACAGTCCTTTTATCATGGTATCCTTTCACTTTTTCTTTGTAAATTTTGTTGGATTCGTAAGCTTGTAGTCGCAATTCTTCCATCATATGCTATTGCAACTTCCTCTTTTCACCACTTGCCTTTGGATCAAAGTTAAGCAACCTCAAAGCCCAATATGCCTCATGCTCCAACTCCACAGTAAGTGACAACTTTTTCCATAGATCATTTGAAATGGAGTAAGACCAATCGGTGCCTTGAATGTCGTACGATACGCGCATAATGCTTCATCCAACTTTTGAGACCAATCCTTTCTTGAAGACGAAACAGTTTTTTCCAAGATTCTTTTGATTTCACGATTGGACACTTCAGCTTGACCATTAGCTTGTGGATGGTAGGCCGTTTTTACTTTGTGCTTCACACCATAATTTTCCAATATTGAACAACTAAGGATCATCCCACACATAAAACTCGGCATCATAAAGGAACTTCTTCCTAGCATTTTTACTCAACTCTTCTGGTATCCATCTTGTAGCTTTATGATTTTCTATGTCCGTAAACCATGGTATTTCTTTGATAATGAACAAATTTTCATCCGGGAAAGATTCTAAGAGCCCTTCTTCCTTGTTTGTCACCTCTTTGTTCACCAACCTTGATAAATGATCGGCCACCATGTTTTCTGCTCCTTTCTTATCTCAGATCTCTAAATCAAATTCTTGTAACAATAGGATCCATCTAATGAGCCTTTGTTTGGAATCAGGCTTGGTGAGCAAATATTTTATAGCTGCATGGTCAGTGTACACAACAACCTTCGAACCAATCAAATAAGACCTAAATTTTTCTAATGCATACACTATGGCTAGTAATTCTTTCTCAGTGGTAGCATAATTAATTTGTGCCTCATTTAAAACCTTACTAGCATAATGTATGGCATGAAAGTTTTTCCCTTTTCTTTGACCAAGCACTGCACCTACTGCATAATCGCTAGCATCACACATTAGTTCAAAATCAAGATTCTAATCTGGTGCTATGATTATGGGTGCAGTTGTCAATTTATGCTTCAATTCATTAAAAGCTACTAAACATGCATTATCAAAAATAAAAGGTTTATCTTTGTTGTGCAAGTTGCTCAAAGGCTTTGCAATCTTTGAAAAATCTTTGATAAACCTCCTATAGAATCCCGCATGGCCTAGAAAGCTTCAAATTCCTTTCACATTTGTTGTTGGCGGTAGCTTCTCAATGACCTCCACTTTTGCTCTATCAACTTCAATGCCTTTGGATGAGACTTGATGACCAAGAACAATGCCCTCGGTGACCATGAAATTGCATTTTTCCCAATTTAGTACCAAGTTGGTTTCAACACATCTTTTCAAAACAACCTCCAGATTCTTCAAGCAAAGATCAAAAGATGCTCCGAATACGGAGAAGTCGTCCATGAACACTTCCATTGTCTTCTCAATGAGATCGGAAAAGATAGCTTGCATGCACTATTGAAAAGTAGTGGGTGCATTACACAAACCAAAAGGCATCCTTCTATACGCAAAAATTCCAAAAGGACAAGTGAATGTCGTCTTTTCTTGATCCTTCGGATTAACCGTAATCTGATTATACCCGAAATATCCATCTAGAAAACAATAGAACTCTTGACCCGATAACCTTTCTAACATTTGATCCATAAAAGGAAGAGGGAAGTGATCTTTTCTGGTTGCTTGATTAATCTTCCGGTAGTCGATACACATACGTCATCTTGTTACGGTTCTTTTCGGAATCAATTCATTCTTCTCATTTGTTATCACAGTCATCCCTCCTTTATTTGGAACAACTTGCACTGGACTCACCCATGCACTATCAGAAATAGGATAAATTCCAATAACTTTACCACCTCCTTCCTCACAACTTCTTTCATTGTAGGATTCAAACGTTGTTGCGGTTGAGCTACTGGTTTGAAATCCTCTTCCATCATAATTTTGTGCATACAATAAGCCGGACTTATTTCCTTTAGATCGGAAAGAACCCAACCTATTGCTTCTTTGTTTTCTTTCAAAACATGGATCAATTTCTCCTCTTCTTTGCTTGACAATGAACCACTTATGATAACCAGTTTATTACTACCTTCTTCAAGGAACACATACTTCAAATGAGATGGTAACATTTTCAACTCTAACTTTGCCTTGTCAACCTTTGGCTCATCCTTTAGCTCTTCAATCTTAACATCAAAAGGATTTATTTCTTTCGATGCTTCAAGTTCTCTTAAACACTCTTCAATTTCTTTTTCTTCATCTTCATTAAGAACTTCACGAGCGTTAGTTAATGTCTTCTCAAGAGGTGTAAACAAGTGAACTTGTCTTTCAACATTCATGATAGTTTCTTCGGTGACATCAATTCTAAAGAAATCTCCCTTGTCATTCGGATGCTTCATCACTTCAAACAAGTTAAAACAAACCTCTTCATATTGAAACCTGAATTTCATCAAACCATCATCAATGTCAATCATCATCCTTGTCGTCTTCATAAAAGGTCTTCCTAGTATCAATGGGGTATCAACATCTTCCTCCATGTCAATGACAACAAAATCAACCGGAAACAAGAACTTCTCAACTTTCACAAGAAAGTCCTCTAATATCTCATAAGGGCGAGTTGTAGACTTATCCGCTAATTGTAATGTCATTCTTGTATCTTTCATATCAACAATGCCTAACCTCTTGACCATGGACAATGGAATCAAATTGATACTTGAACCCAAATCAACCAAACCTATTCCAACATGAATATCACCAATAGTAACCGGCAAAGTGACTCTTCCAAGATCTCTCTCCTTCCTCGGTAAAGTACATCTAATAATTGCGCTACACTTAGCACTAAGAATAAGTGGTTCGGGGCTCAGTGTAACTTCTCTTCTTTGTGAGGATGTCCTTCATAAACTTGGCATATTTTGGCATTTTCTCTAAAGCTTCCGCAAAAGGGATATTAATTTGCAATTGTCGAAATATGTCCATAAATCTAGCATAATGCCTCTCATTATCTTTCTTCGTGGGAGCATGAGGGTAAGGTAGATTACGAATGGGAGGGCTCATAGGTTTCTTCTTTCCTTCTTGAATATTTTTCTTTTTCACTTCAATTTTTTCTTTTTTTACCTCCAGCAGTAACATCTAACAAAAGCTTTGGTTGTGGTTGTAAGCCATTACGAAAAATATGAATCTGAGCGAGTTCATCAAATCCATGACTAGGACACTTTCTCAACATTGACTTATACCTTTCCCATGCTTCATTCAGAGTTTCATTAACACCCTGTGAGAACACTGAAATAACTGTTTTTGCTTCAAGCAACCTTGATTGAGGGAAAAACCTGTTAAGAAACTTTTCTTCCAACTCATTCCAATTTGTCATAGTTTGTGTGGGTTGGTCAAGATACCAATCCTTTGATTTGCCAATCAATGAATGAGGGAATAACCTCTTAAACACCTGTTCTTCCTCTTTTTCAGGAGCTCCACCGCACCAGCAATCTCATAGAACTTTGTCAAGTGAGTGTATGAATCCTCATGATCAAGGCCTGCAAAGGGACTAGCATATACCAACTGAAGAATGCCAGTCTTCATCTCCGAGTTTCTAGCATTGTTGTCATTTCTTGCAAATTGAGCTGTTCTCCTCGGACTATTTACACATGGTGGTCTCGGATCTGGTTGTGGTGGTGGATCGCCATTTCCATCCATCTCTTCTTCAATAACTTGTGGAGTTGATGAAGTAGTTGCTTCGTGTCCTAACCTTCGTTCTTTGGCTAGCTTCCTTCTTCTCCTTGTTTTGCTATTCAGTCTACGTGAAGTTCTTTCAATCTCTGGATCAAAAAGAAGTTGGTTTGCCGATATACTTCCTTGCATAAACCAAAGTTGAAACACTAACCAAACAAGTGAGCCAAGACTAGGTAATAATATTAATAATTATACTCAAAACACAAAAACTATTGCAATGCTTGTAATATCTAAACGCCAATCCCCGGCAACGGCGCCATTTTGTTAAAAGGGTAAGTATTTCCTTTATCGTTTCCTCAGGGATTGATGCGATATTACCGCCGTTCTACAGTTTAATGTATTTTGAGTTAAGGTTTTAAAGGGGTTTAGTGTCATAAGATGTAAAGAGCATGAACAACGATTAAAGATAATAAATTAGGGTTTAAAAACGATTTGGTAAAACTGTGTCAAGATTAGCTTTCATTAGCTTGCTTTGTATATACTCTGATGATTATGTATATGAATGTTATTATATTAACCGTAAGATGATCTCTCATGCCGACAATTAACATAATAATCTTTAAAGCTTGATACAAGTGATTATCAACTCACAAATCTATCTCTAGAGTTTGTTTATTGATCGATGAATATCCTTTAGGTCAAGATTTGAAACATATCTCTCAATAGTGTATCAAAACAACATATAAACATGAATAACAAAGATATTCACCATATATTAATCATCAACAAGGTTCATATACAAAATATCAAACTAAATACATATTATACAAGCTAACTACCTCTAATCTTGACACATGAGAAGTTTAGCTCTCCATAGCTTCAACAACAAACATCAATATAAGATCTCCTAGCATGAAAATCCCAAGATGATGAAGAAAAATGCTTGAGAAATCTTGAATGATTATGAGTTTTTCTTTCTTCTTCTCTTGCCCTAGAGTGTGTGGTTGGTAAGAATGATAACCAAGATAAGAAATCCCTAAAAATATCTCTAAGTGACTAAAAGTAGCACACTTCAAAAAGTAACCCCGCTTAGCGCACTGACGGCCGCTAAGCGGACAAGCAAAATATCTTCTTCCATGCAAGGGTCCGCTAAGCGGAATGAGGCCGCTTAGCGGAGCTGAAAACATGATTTGCCAGTGGATAGCCCGCTGGAAGACCGCTCAGCGGACCTTGCTGAACATAAATTCTCCCTCGCCTCTGGAAAGCGCGCTAGACCGCCGCTCAGCGGCCCTTACTCAACATTACTTCTTCAAAAAGGTCTTTAAACTTGTTCCAAGGTGCCATCTTGACCTGCTACCATCCAAAGCTTCCCAAAATGCAAAATACCTATAAAGTACATAAGAAAATCTAGTAAATGGCATATTTACTACTAAAACTCGATTTTATTTATTTACACGATTATAAACGTAATTGAAACAAAAATGCTGTGAAGAGTTATCGAAATACCACAAAAGTAATTACCAACCTATCCATATTTTGGATTCTAACAGTCACCAATAAAGATTTTGCAGATCCATAGAATGAGTATGTCGCGGATGTGAAACACGGTAAAAAATGATTAAACTTTCCCTCGGAATCATGCATTTTCACATTCACCATTTTTGTCGTTTGCCATAATCAATAATGCCATATAAATTAAACTTGAGACTCGGGTCTATTTTACTGGGTCCCACGATGGGCACCAATGTTCTTGCTAAATAAAGTGCATATGTATAGCAATCCTAAGCAAGTAGGGGTTTTCAGAGGCTTTAATATTTATATGGTTAGAGCAAGTTCATGAGGGTGAGAAACTTTATTTTTAAGGTATTCTGTATGAATATGTTATTATCCTCCTTATTATAAGAATGTGGTATTCAAAAAGGTTTTTGAGAGCCTGTGAAAGAGATTTGGAGAGTGGTTTACCCTGGCTTCATGATCAAGGAACATGGTCGTGGGAGGACTCGGTCTCTTTATAATATGGAGAGATAAGTCCACCCCTTTGATTGACCATTGTTCAGTTGGTACTTGAGATGTGTTACTGTCCATATTTAGTGGACGGGGGATCAATTCGAAAGCCCCACACGCAATTAGGCAACTAGGTATCCTTGTCGAGGGAGTATTGCCTATCGTCTGCTTTCATTGGCGAAGCCTTGGGAGACCTAAGTAAGTTACTACCAAGTATACTCACGTCACCCAACATGTCTGTATTTCCCTTCTTCTTTGTGGGTTATCCTCTATTGGGGGTCTAATAATATTATATCAGTATAACATTTTTAACGGACGATTGTAACAAATTTTTTTCAGAAGAGAAATAACAAACTGTCTTTCTAAGAAATGTATATCGAAAGGAAAATGTTTCCAAAAGGGTGGAAAACCAAAATCAAAGCCTCGCTAAAGCTTTATAAATCTATAATGAGGTAAGCCTTGCTTGTTCCTAATAAAAAAATTGACAACCAAAGGTAACTCATACCAAACAACAAGGAAGTACAAAATTAGACTTATACTAACTATAACTAAGCTTTCAACACAACAATTGTCTTCTTGATAAACATTGGTTACCATAAAGTTCATGCTTTAAAAAATAAAAGAGCGGTTAGACCGTTTTACTCTAAGATTCAAAGTGATTAGATGTAAACTACTTACTAATTTCATTTAAATTAATATTATGGTTTTCACTAAATATAGGTTCATGACAATAAATTTTGTGGATTAATAAAATTGATAGAAGTAATTAAAAGTTCCCTTTATTTTCTCGATAAATTAGTAATTAAAATTTTGTTTAGTCAACTCCAAGATGTCACTCATAATGTTGAGACAATCACTACAACGCGCAAGGCTTTTAAAAGCGCTTTTTTTGGCCTTTAACAGCGCTTTAAAGCGCTGCCAAAGCCAGCGCTGGCATAGGCTACGAAAGCGCTTTTAAAAGCGCTCTGGTAGGCCCCCTCTATAAGAGCGCTTTTCTGGAAAAAGCGCTCTTGTAGGCCCCCCTTTAAGAGCGCTTTTCAGGAAAAAGCGCTCTGGTAGGCCCCCCTTTAAGTGCGCTTTTTCCAGAAAAGCGTTGTGATAGGCCCCCCTGTGAGAGTAAAAAGTAAAAAAAAAACGCAACATACTAAAGCGCTTTTGTAAAAGCGCTCTTATAGGGTGGGCTTTAAGAGCGCTTTTTCCAGAAAAAGCGCTCTGATAGCCCCCCTATAAGAGCGCTTTTACAAAAGCGCTTTAGTATGTTGCTTTTTTTTTTTTTTCTTTTTTATTAATCTTTGGCAGCGCTTTTAAAAAGAAGCGCTTTAGTATGTGGGCCTTTAAGAGCGCTTTTTAAAAAGCGCTTTAGTAGCTAAATGAGGTATTTTAATGTGCAGCCTGTAATTTAATCCTCCCAGTCGACCTGTAATATTTTCGACCTGTAATATGTTTTCAGCCTGTAATATTTTCGACCTGTAATTTATTTTCGACGATATTATTTCAGCCATCAGTAAGACAATATATATATATACTAATATAATACCATTATAATATCCAAAATTATATATATACATCATTACAACATCAATAATATTATAGTACTTCAATTCGACACAAATCCTACATGAAAAAGCGCTTAATATAAAAATGACACAAATCCTCTTTTATTTCTTCCAACTTAAGTTTCGGGTATCCAGCGGTACGGAATTCGTCAAGGTACTACAAAAAAAAAACAAAATATGAATGATACATTTAGTTAAATGTAATAAATTATATGAAATTATCTTAAGTTATAAATTCATACCGTGAGCGGAATCTCTAATTGATTTGCCTGAAGGATTTCTTTCATAAACCTCAATACAAAGTATCCGCAATCGTAACTGTTTCGCTGTTGCGGACACTACATAGAAAAACAAATAAGATTCTATAGTTGTGCATTGTTTTATCAAGTAGCATAAATATATTATAAGCAACATTGTGAAAAATAATGTACCTGCACTTGGATCCAAGTAATGTTGCTAGATTTAGTTCGGGATACCTGTGCGTCCCGTTGACTTCGGAACACTTGTATTGATCTAATTAACAAATATATAAAAGCATATGTTTAGATCAATCCCACAAATAAGTAAATATATATATAAATATACACGAATATATATTGAGAACGATCCCACTTACAAATCAACGATGTCCTTCATGGCCGGATAATTGGTCCATTCACCATTTACCGAATTCAGATAATACACGACTTCCCTTATAGGGTTGATAGCAAGCAGCAACCAGTGTGCTCTATAAATAAAAACAATAGGTTATATGAAAATTTTGCTATACACAAAAGAAACAGAGATTAGATGAACAAAGAATGAGAAACTAACCCTACTGGTCGGGTATTATACGCCCAAAGATGCAGACATTCTGTATTGCCGGTGGACATGAATCTATCGACTAATCGCTGTCTAACTGATTCCCGTTCCGAAGCAATTGCCATTCCGCTGCAGTGGGCGGAAGACACGAAACGGAATCTGTTAGACAACGGAGTCCCGCGCAACACTCTGTCATACAACAACCTTAAATAAAAACATAATAAACATTAGATTATTTTCATTGAAATGTGTAAATAAATTATATTGTGGGACTAATTAAATAATATATCGGATGAGGGAATATTACCGGATGTATGAGTGCATGTTATTGACGCCTAGTTGATCATGCTTAAAAATCTCCTCCAAGTCATCAAGTGTAATAAGTGACTTGAATTCAATACCGAAGACACTCTCATCCATAACGATTTCACGTAAAGCACCATCCTTCAAATCGGACATATCAACCATTGTTGCGAGCGTCGACCGGTACCGAGGCACAAAAGCACCGCCTTTTTTTCCCGCTGGCTTCGGAGGACCAGTGGGTGGTACGGTACGAACTTGCTGCGTCACTTGTTGTGACTCTCGAGCGGATGCCTAAAAATCATATAAGTTAGGTAAAATATAAAATCATGCAGATTTAGATTCAGATTAATTATTAACACTTTAAATGTACCTCTTTTAGTGATGCAACGGACTCCTCCTCCTGTAAAATCCCTTTACCCTTAACTGTGGGTTTTATAGGAGCAGTCTAAAATTAAAATGTAAAAAATAATTAATAAACGGTTTAGAATTGACATTCGAAAACTAAATGATTCATAATCGTTTTCAATATACCTCATCACTAATGGTAATGAGCTCCGAGGGCCATGCAACAAATGATCCTATTGCATCTCGCAGCAATGTCGTCTCTAAGACCATGTCAGGTACCGGTAGCATCGCATCATGATCTACTACAACATCCACCGATACTTTCAGGTGTCCATCCGGGAGCGGTCTATGGTGAAGTAAATCTCCCAAAGTGTTGTGCACTTTTCCCTTGCCAACTAGTCGATAACTCGGTCTCTATATCGAACGATTCCCTTCATAATAGTGATGCCTCATGCAACTTCTTTTGCTTCAGTATCAGGTGGAGCATTTGTATCTGGAGCATCTCTTTCTTGGGCATCTCTTTCTTGTGAGTTTTCTTGTGAGTTTTCAGGTGGAGCATCTCTATCCGGAGCCATTTAACCTGTATCAAACAAACTAAAGCACATTAGTACACTATTAATAAGCTAACAATCTATACAAGTCAAATGGAAGTCAAACCATGCATGTACAAGTGTATCGGAAACGAAATCGGTACAAATCAAAATAAGCGTCAAAAAAGAAAGTTGTCGGAATTGAACGAAATTTACATGGCTATGGTAAAACGTCCCCACGGACTCAAAAATAAAGTCGGTTTTCCGAAATTCAGACCCTAAGCCCGACTTTTGATTACGGGCAGAAGCAAAACCGATAAAAAAACAGTCCCGAAATGTAAAGATAAGTGCATGAGCAGCTCCGGAATTGTCAAAATAGTATAGTTACATGTAAAGAAGTCGACAAACGGATACATGGTTCAAAAGTTATGTACAAAACGAGAATATGCACCAAAATTGAATAAGTACTATACTATTGATTAAAACAATCAGTACAAATTGAATAAAACAAATTAGTCAGAATATGTATACTATTACCTTTATCACTAACGTCTCTTTCTTTTCTTGGTAGGATTGTGTTCTACGCGTCTCTTAACAACGCGGACGGTTGGATTGATCCAAATACCCTCATTATGATCATTTCTAGTACAAGATTCATTCTCATTTTGATCGTTTCTTGTACAAGATTCAATGCCAACACCAATATCACCTTGATCTTCAATGTTTTCATCTACTATTTTGTTAGATAAAAGCACTATAGACCATTTCGTACTTGTCGGATCATTGACATAGAACACTTGTTTAGCTTGAGAGGCTAAAATGAAAGGCTCATCTTTGTACCCTACCCTATTGAGATCCACTTGCAAAAATCCTGAGTTATCCATTCGTATGCCACTATTATTTTCAACCCACTTGTAACCAAATACAGGAATCTGAAACTTCGCGTAATCAAACACCAAAATGCGCTCGATAACCCCAAAATATGACAAATTTGCAAATTTCGGATTTAAGTCATTCGCACTTGATATGTGCATTGCTTCAGCTACCAAGGTAACACCACTATTTTGCATAGTACTTTTATCATCCTTTTCTTTGGTATAAAATGTGTATCCATTAATAGCGTATGCGCTATAAGAAAGCACAATTACAGTTGGACCATAGGCTAAACATCTCAACCTTTCTGTTACTGAAGCAGGATCTGAACGATACTTTGAATAAATATGATCCCTAAACCACGGTATGAAACTTCGATTGTGCTCTCGTACTATCCAGTTCTCATTTCTATTTGGATTTAAATCTCGGAGAACAACCTTGTGCATTTCAACATACGGCTCAACCTCAATCTCATTGTGCAGAACATACAAGTGCGCTTGATCCCGTTCGACCATTGATACTGTCATAACTTTATTTCCAATTAGCCTTTTTCCTTCTTTTTTTTCGACAATATGAGATTTGGGGAGTCCAATTGATTGAACATTTGACAGATATTCAGTACAAAACTCAACCGCTTCTTCAACAACGTATCGTTCGGCAATACAACCCTCCGGTCGACTTCTGTTTTTCACGTACCCTTTTAATATTTTCATATAACGTTCAGCAGGGTACATCCATCTCATATAAGCTGGTCCGCACAATTGTGTCTCTTTCACAAGATGAACGACTAGATGAACCATTATGTCAAAAAACGAGGGAGGAAAATACATTTCAAGATCACATAAAGTAACAACTATCTCTTTTTGCAATGTTGGTAAGATCGCGGGATCGACCACCTTACTGCAAATTGACCTGAAGAAGAAACACAGCTTAGTTATTGCGCTTCTTATTTTTTCTGGCAGAATAGAACGTATACCTATTGGTAAAAAATGTTCCATTATAACATGACAATCATGCGTCTTCAAACTCTTTAACTTGAGATCTTTCATGGACACAAGTCTTCTAATATCTGAAGAGTAGCCTTCTGGAACTTTAACTTCACTGAGGAACTTACACAATGTTTTCTTCTCCTTTCTAGATAGAGTGTAAACAGCAGGTGGCAGATATGTTCGTCTTCCTTTCGTCACGGGTCCCAATTCAGTTCTCATCCCCATGTTTACCATGTCCTTCCTTATGTTAAGGCCATCCTTAGACTTTCCTTGTATATTGAGTAACGTACCTATGACGCTGTCAAATACATTTTTTTCAATATGCATAACATCCAGGAAATGTCTTACGTACAACGACTTCCAATATGGAAGTTCAAAAAAAATGGACTTCTTCTTCCACCCACCCTTGACAAGTGAATGTGCAAAAGGCTTGCCAAACTGAGTGCTCACATCTTTCACCTTTTCAAAAATTTGATCACCTGACAAAAAAGGCGGGGCTGTACCATGTTCGGCCTTTCCGTTGAATGCTTTTCTCCACCCACGGTAGTGATGATTAGAATTTAAGAATCTACGATGGCCGAGAAAGACATTCTTCTGACAAAGATCCAATCGTGTCGTATCGGTTTCATCTTCACAAACGGGACACGCCTTTTGACCTTTATTGCTGTACCCGGATAGATTTCCGTATGCTGGAAAATCATTAATTGTTCCAAACAACATCGCCCTCAAGTTGAAACTTTCCTTCCTATACCCATCGTAACCCTCCACACCGTTGTCCCACAAAAACTTTAAATCTTCGATTAACGGTGCCAAGTATACGTCTATGTCATTCCCTGGTTGTTTAGGCCCAGAAATTAGCATTGATAACATCATGTACTTACGCTTCATACATAGCCACGGAGGTAGGTTATAGATCATAAGAATCACAGGCCATGTGCTATGCGAGATACTTTGAATACCATGCGGGTTCATTCCATCAGTAGACAATGACAACCGAAGGTTTCTTGCTTCTTTTCCAAATTCAGGATAATCAGTATCAACTTTCATCCATTGTGGTGAGTCTGCCGGATGTCGCAACTTTCCATCAATAATTCTTTCATCTGCATGCCAAGTCAAGTGTCTTGAATCGGTTTCACTACGATACATGCGTCTAAATCTCGGAATTATAGGAAAATACCATAAGACTTTAGCAGGAGACAACTTTTTCTTATATCGAGGGGCACCACATTTAGGACACTCATTCAACGCTGCATACTCGTTTCGAAACAAAACGCAATCGTTTGGACATGCATGTATCTTATCATAGCTCATGCCAATAGAGGACAACATCTTTTTGGCTTCATACGTTCGATTGGAAAGAACATTATCCTCTGGTAGCATATCTTTCATAAGGGCTAATAACTCTGTGAAACTTTTATCCGACCATCCATTGTCCGCCTTTAAGTTGTACAACTTTAACACCGCAGACAATCTTGTGAATTTTGAACAACCATCATACAACGGTTTCTCTGCATCGCTTACCAACCTCTCAAACATTTTGGGACAATCCGCAAGATCTTCTTCAAGCGCTTCTGCAATCTCTTCGACTCGATCGCAATCGTATGTGTCTGTGCAATCGTCGTTTGAAGCATACTTCCTATTACAACTCGACCCAGCATTCCCGTTACTTTTCTCACCATGCATTGTCCAACATGTATAACTTCTATCAATTCCAAACCGTAGTAAATGGGATCCCAACTGTTTCCCGTCAACCTTATCCCCATAACAGCAACCCAAGCAAGGACACGGCATTCGAAGCGGGTCTTCGGAGTGCGCAACCGCAAACTCAACGAATTTCCATACCCCTTTCTCGTACTCTTTCGACAATCGGTTTGATCTCATCCATGTCTTATCCATGACTTAATTAAGCTAAACAAATGCTTCTTGGTTTCTCTATCAGGTACTAAGGAATTCTGTCAAGATAATAAATAGCTATCATCATAATAGAATACCTAATCAGAATACCTGATTTCTTAAAGAAGACATTACCTTATTTCAAGGTAATATAAGTCCACAAACCAAAAAATTGGTTGAGAGACACTAAATTGATATTAAAATTTAAAAAGAAGAAAATAACAAACTATAACAAACTATAAATTTAAAAAGTGAAATTTCTTTTTATATTAAAATTCAAACATTTTTTATGAAAGCAAATTTGAACTAAAAAATAGAGAAACACATGTTCCTTATATTATAAATAAAAATAGAGAAACACATGTAACCAAAAAAAAATAGAGAAACACATGTATATATATTTTTTTATTAAAATGAACTAAAGTGCATGCAATAAAATTATTCATTTTTAAAGAAAACAAAAAGTGTCAAGTTTTAACATTTTAAAAGGATGAATTCAAGTATTTTTGGAAAATAAGAGGGTGTTATTTCTCTTAAGCAAAAAGTTTAAAATGCAACTCTTAATTTCTATTACTATAGCAACTGTTTGTTATAGCTTTTGTTTTTTTTATAAATTTCTTTGTATCATTAAAAGTGGTTTTTTTAATGATACAACAACCATATTTCCATCTTCTAATTTTACTCCAATTCAACAAACCACAACAACCAACAAACAAAAAGCTACGCCAATATTATGGCATAAGAATGACCCTTAATTATTTCCTAATTTTGATCTATCACCATTCATGGAACAAGTTATACACATGTTTTGACTATCAAAACACCATATTTCCATCTTCTAATTTTACTCCAATTCATCATTGAATCTTAGTTTTATGTCACAACTCAAACCACCTAAACTCTCATAAAACTAATAAGGAAGATTCAAAACTCATAATCATACATGTAAGATTTACTAAATCATAATTCTACCATGATTATCCAAACAACAACACAAAACATGATCATCCAATTTCATCAATTCACCATAACTATGAAACTCCCCAGAATTTCAGAATTTCCTCAATCTTTCCACCAAAACTCAGTGTTGTTCCAAATGTCAGTGTTGTTCTAAATGTCAGTTCTAAAGATTCTAAATGTTCCATATAAAATTCCAAACAAATTCTCATAAGCATATTCAAAAACATATAGCAGTATGAATAAGAACATATAGCAACCCACATACAGCATATTCAAAAACTTAGAAATTACCTAAAGGGATGCAGGGAGAACGGATAACGGAGGGAGAACGGAGAACGGACGGAGGCGGAAACGGCGAACGGAGGCGGAGACGGAGGCGGAAACGGCGGCGGAGACGGAGGACGGAGGAACTGAAATTGATTTAGGGAAGAATCTGAGATTTAGGGATTCTGGGTGTTTGTTCGCGAGGAGAAGAAGAGAAACATACTGAGAAGCGCTTCTGAAATTAATTGGGGTAAGTTTAATTTGTTTTATTTTAAAACACCTACGAGGGCGCTTCTGAAAAGCGCTTTAGAAGGGCCACCTATGCCAGCGCTTTCTCTTAAAAAGCGCTTTTGTAACCCCCCCTTTAAGAGCGCTTTCAAAAGCGCTTTCATATCCCCCACTATAAGACCCCTATAAGAGCGCTTTTGAAAAGCGCTGTCATACCCCCCCCCCCCCCCCCTTTAAGAGCGCTTTTAGAAAGCGCTTTCATAGCCCCCCCTATAAGAGCGCTTTTGAAAAGCGCTTTCATTACCCCCCCTTTAAGAGCGCTTTTTTAGCGTGTTTTTTTATTTTGTTTTTAGTGCAACCTATAACAGCGCTTTTTACTAGAAGCGCTTTAGTAGGTGTGCTGCTAAAACTTAAATTTGGCGTAGTGAATGTGTGAGATAATATAATCTAAAAAGACCGATGAACAAATAAATAAGATAAATAACACAAATAATTGATAATTCAATATGGTGACTGTTGCCTATGTCTAGATGGTCGTAGCTCAATAAAATGAAATTCACTGATTTAGGTAGTTAGTAGTACAAGACAACATCATTTGAATTCTCCTAGTTTAGTGCTCTTTTCATAATACTACACGTAAATTTCAAATCAAGCTTTCGTTGAATTTGAAATCACCCTTATTTTCAATCAAATACTCTCCCAAGTAGAGTTATAAACCAAATACTCTATCATTGTAAATTAAGAAAATTTTGTCAAATGGAGTATTACACAAAAAAACACAAACACTCTACTAGACAAAAATATGGTGCTCAAAATAACAATACTAAAAACAATAAATGAGTCTTCAAACTAGGAGAACCTTAAATAATCCGAAAGAAGTCAAGTAGGGTTTTATCTATAATGAGTTTAGAGTTGTCAAATGGGCCGATCCGGCGCAGTCTGCTTTGTCCCGGTGGGCCAATATGTTTAAATGGGCTAGACTAGCCCGATTGCTTAATAGGTTACATAAAATGAGTCCGACCCATTTCTCAAAGGCCAGTGCGGTCCAACGGACCAGCCCGACCCATATTTCAATGTTATAGTTTTAATTTTATAAAAAGGATGTAATGGATAAATGCAACGGAATATAAATAAAGAGTCATCATAAACGTATATAATTGATGTTTAGAATATTTACCCAAATATATATATATATATATATATATATATATATATATATATATATATATATATATATATATATATATATATATATATATATATATATATATATATATATATATATATATATATATATATATGAGGAGGCTTATATTGACTCCAAGAGTAAGTTATAAGAACTTACTTCATATCTTGACCATTAGTGTTTTTCAATCTAATGGTTAAAAACAATAAGTCAATAAATGTGGAAAGAGAAAACTATTCCTTATTGTTTTTAACCATTAGATTGAAAAAAATTAATGGTCAAGATATGGAGTAAGTTCTTATAACTTACTCTTGGAGTCAATATAACCCTCCTATATATATATATATATATATATATATATATATATATATATATATATATATATATATATATATATATATATATATATATATATATATATATATATATATATATATATATGAGGAGGGATATTCTTACTCCAGAGTAAGTTGTCAGGACTTACTCCTCATCATGACCATTGATTCTTTTCAATCTAATGGTTAAAATTAATAAGTAATTAAATGTGGAGAGAGAAAAATAATTCTCATTAATTTTAACCATTAGATTTAGAAGAATCAATGGTCATGATGAGGAGTAAGTCTTGATAACTTACTCCTCGAGTAAGAATATCCCTCCTCTCTATATATATATATATATATATATATATATATATATATATATATATATATATATATATATATATATACCACAAAAACGTCCATGTAAATGTTTAAAGTAATTTATTATTATCTCCAATACTTATCAAATTTTCTCTTCATCTCACAACCATTTCCTTGATCACATCATCTTGAAAATATATCTTCATCCTCTTTAACTTTTCTTTATCACTTGAAAACACATCTATGCAATCATATCTTATCTCAATCTTTTTTCCCAAAATTTACCAAAATCTTTTTTTAATGGGGCAGTCCGAAGCCCGCCTGGCCTGGCCCGGCCCAACCCAACCCATGAAAAACATAGGCCCGATGGGCTGGCCCAAAAAGATAGGGTTGTTTTTTTAAGGTATTTTGCGGCGTGACCGGCACTAAATTGTTGGGCTTATGGGCTGAGCCCATTTTGACAGCTCTAAATGAGTTGATTACGAAAATTAAAAATCAAATCTTTTCTAATAAAACCAAATACAAATATTTTAATTAAATCATATCCAATCAAAATTTTCTCCAAATACATGATATACTAAAATCCTCTTCAATACGATTTGATTTAAAATACTTTATAAAAAAACAATCATTGCATACTTTTAGAAGAATTAAAAAAAAATTGTAATAATTGTTGTAGCTATCCAAATAGAAATAATAGCACCCGCCAAGATACTTTACTTAACAAGTTTTCTACAAATAAATAGTCAATCACTTGTAATAACAATATTTTTAACTGATATTTCTTGTTTTAAACATGATAAACTTGTATTGATATTTTCATTTTTTGTATACTCAAATATATTTTTATTTATATATGAGTATTTATTTTTTTTATTTTAGAAGGCTTGTCGTTCGATTTTTTATTTTCTTAAGTTTAACCTATTTTTAAGCAAATAGGATGCAAAGAGATTTTCGATACCTTAAATAGATTTATAGTAAAGGAAGAGTACAAAAATTCAGGGTCGTAAAAAAAACTAAAAAACTCAGATGGATGATATAGCACATCCTAAAGTGTAAATTAAACATAGAGTTTAATCTAGAGCAATCAATCTTACACCACTTGCACGATCTACATCAAATTACATTCAGGTGTCAAACAGAATTGCAACAAAAAAATTAAGTATTATAGATGAAGAGGACAGGTGATAAGTCACCATTTATATTATAATTTCATCACTTATTCAACATAAATCCAGGCACTATGTAACACTTTGCTCATATTTTGTTATCGTTTGAGTTAATTTTTATTTACCGTAAGTTAATGGTGCGTTTTATTATTTTAAGTTTATATCAAGTTTATTTTGTATTTTATGCTTTGGTTGTGTCTAATATTATGTTCTGGTCAAAATAAAAGATCCAAAAGACTTTGTGTGAGGAAGTGGAGAAATAAGGGGTGACGGTGGAAGTTATCTCAAGATACTCGTGGAGCAACATGGCAACCCGTGTCAACTAACACGGGTCGTGTCATAAAGTTTGGGACTTGGAGGAAAAAGTGAAGGCACCCGTGGTGCAACACGGCCACCGTGTCAGCTGACACGGGCCATGTCAGTAGGTCTGCAACTTGGAAGAAAGAAAGTGAAAACTCAAAGTGCAAGACAGACACCCGTGTCAGCTGACACGGTCGTGTCGGCTCAAAACGCTGATTCTCCTATCTTCTTGTTTTTGGTCCAAGTGTTGAGCTGCGAGGGTGTTTTGGGCATTTCCAACCAGTGCTAGTGGATTTTCACTATTTAAGATAATTTTTAGGATGAATTGAGGACTATTTTTTGGCAAACCAAGAATTACACGAGAAATGATTGGAGAAGACAAGGGTTTCGACGAGAAGCAAATTTTCATGAACTGCAACAATTGAAGATCAAATTTCTCCCCGATACTAGTAATGTCTAATTTTTATCCTGTATTTTCTTTGAATATTATGAGTAGTTAAACCCCTCAATGCGAGGGGGTGTCCCTGATTTGACTCTGTAAACGACATTGATTTTATATTTACAATAACAATGGTGTTTTTCATTAACAATTTGTTTTATTGATATTATTAATGCTTTCTCTTTCAGACCAATTGAGATTGATAAATGACTATCAATTAGGTCGGACCGCCATTGGTAATGCTTTCTTAAGAGCATTCTATAGTAGATATCACCTAGGATTAAAGATACTCTATAGTAACCAGATTGTTCTTGATTAATATTGCTTAATTTCATCAGTAAGTTTCTATGGACATAAGGCTTAAGATGAATGCTTAAAGGTTTTCTCACTAAGGACTTAGGAGTAAACACCCTTAAGAACCGAAAATTGATTGTGTAAAATAAGTTATTGCAATATTGAATTCAGAGTTGTTACAGGGATTCACACACCTGCCCTAGCATGTTACTTATCTTTGATAAATCTACTTAGTCCATTTTCTTCTTTATTTGCGATTATTATTAAAAACTCGCAATTCAAACCCAAACGATAGTTTTTGCTTAATTGAACGACAATTTGAACTCGATATTTACATACAGTCCTTGAGATCGACATTCGGAAAATTTCTTCATTATTACTACAAAGGCAAAATAATACACTTTCTATTTTTCTGATCAACAAGACTAGGATATTTGAAAATGGCTAAGGAAATTTTGTATTAAGATGATAATGAATCACTACACCCGAAATTTTCTTGAAACTATTTCAACCTAATTTCCATTTGAAACTAAAAAAAACTTTTTAAGTTTTTTTACTTAATTATATAAGAATCTAAAAATAATTTTTTCAAACTGAAAACAAAATATGCTCAATCATCTTACTTGTTTAATATTTCCATATTGAGACTGCATTAATATATATATATATATATATATATATATATATATATATATATATATATATATATATATATATCATATTTATGGCATATTTCCCTGCATGTAGGGATACAAATGGGAAGGATTTGAGTAGGGTACTATAGTACTCGTCTTTATACCTGCGAATGAAAAAAAAAATCCTCGTATCATATCTCATACTTACTTGGGCATCAATGTTGGCACCCTTACTTGTACTTTATGGGTGTATAGTTATCCATACCCATACTTGTTACCCACATTAGTAATAAAAATAAATATATCAAGTATAAAATATCCTTTTATTTTAATTATTAAAGAATATTAGAAAACAATTCTAAGAAAGAAACCTACCAGTGCATGTAAAGGGAGATACTTGAACCAAAACAAGGAGAAAGGATTCTATGTCACCCAAGAACATGATCCTTCATCTAGAAAAGGGGATGGTGTAACACCCCTCTAATAACCCGCAGCATTTAAACAAGGGGATGCGTGCCTTTGAACAATGGAGGATTATTCCTCTGAAAATTCCCCAATTGCCTATCAGCACCAATCCCTGCTCCTACAGTCCCTCCTTCAAGCACACCAGCAATCATGCCCAGAGCCTCAGCGATAGCATCATCGTTTCTTCCTCTCCCAGCCATTGTTCTGCTTAACACAAACAATCCAGTCAGAACAAAAGTATCGACAAATAACTCGTATTAGTCGCATACACAGAAAGACTGACACTGACACTAAGACTCTGGTCACAACGACCGACTATGCTCTGATACCACTATTGTAACACCCCTCTAATAACCCGCGGAATTTAAACAATTATTAATCAGAGTAAACATACAAGAGGTGTCACAATTCATAAAATAAATAAAGAATACACACGATCGGCACCTGTCATGCATTCACTGAAAACATCTGAAATTATAACTCATTAAACAAAGTCATGTTTACACAGCGGAATTTAATTATTAACTCAACATTCATCATTTAATGTATAAGACTTCAAATAACAAAACAAAATAGAGTTATAATCCAAAACTCCAAAACAACGCGTTCCCAGTGTTACATCTACCAGAGCATGACACCGACACAAAACTAAAAACTGACTTATGAGCTAATCCTCACCAAGTCGCGCCGCTATCCTCAATCTGAAAATGACAACAAGCAAGGGTGAGTCTCATCACAGTTAACCAATGTTATTGCATCATATATAACAACATATCATAGTTATATCATTCACCCAATTGTTTCATATTTAGACAAGTCATCATCACACATCCGCAGATAAACAGACAAGTCATCACATAACATATATAATCATGTTATAGAACAAATCATGCACATGTATGAAACTGACACCATGCATGTGGTACCAACATCACCAGTGGAAAATCCACCGACTGATCTATCATCATCCAGATACGGCCCTGCCAGCACAGATTCCACACGATGGGAATCTTGCCCTTCACTGAATCCTCTCATCTTTAGGATACAACCCTCAACAATGATTATGAATGCATGCAAACACATATATATATAACATACCAACATCATCATCTCACTATGAGTAGCATCATCTATACCCAGACATCATCATTCATCATCATCATCATCATCATTAACAAGTATGTTCATATATATATACAATTGCATCATTCAAATAAAATCATATAACAATAAATCATACAGATTCGTCAGTTCGAAAGTTACACGCCATTAACCTTCAAAAATCACAAAACAGCAAAAATCTGCAAGTCACGCTGGCCATACGCGTACCATACGCGTACCAACAGAGGCCAAAAAATCACACAGCATACACCCATACGCGTACCATACGCGTATGAACAGAATCAAAATTCCACACAAAACAGGCACATACGCGTATCAACAGCCCATACGCGTACCAACACCATGCCATACGCGTATCATACGCGTACCAGCAGAAGGGCACATTCTGATGCACCATGGGGAGCGTACCATACGCGTACCACACCCCCCATACGCGTATCATACGTGAATGGACAGCAGTTCCAAAAACCTGCAACTTACCCATTCGTCTTCCTCGCGAGTTCATCTGCCCAGTCTGCGATTTGGGTCTCAGAAACCAGAAAATTCACATTCTAACATCACATAATCCACCCAACAATCACAGTATATGAGTCTATAATTGATTTCATTCATCATACCCTAAATCTACTCAGTTATTATGGATTTAATAGTTATAGATCCAATCTAAATGATGAACACAACAGAAAATCCAGAATATAGAATCAATTATCCAAACAATACTCCTAATCCATACTATCATCCATAATACGATAATAAAGATTAAATGGAGAGTCTCCCCTTACCTTAGATAAGAGTTCTTGATTCTTGGTCTCTCCGTCTACAGTTCTCCTTCACGTTCCTCGTTCCCAAAACTTCTGTTCTTTCACGTTCTTTCTTTGTTTCCCCAGTCCCAATTGTTTTATGAAAATAATAATAAAATCAGTAAAAGGATTACAAAATCACCCCCCTTCTTTTACTATTTCCTCACATGGCCCAAATTCCATAAATCATTATTTATCCATTATTTTCACAAAATCCTTAATAATTCTAACTATTAATTCAATATTCCAATTAAATTAATATTAAAATTATACGGGTGTTACAACTCCCCCACTAAAAGAGTTTTCGTCCTCGAAAACATACCTCAGGTAAAGAGTTCTGGATAAGAGTCCTTCATCTGACTCTCTAGCTCCCAGGTAACATTGCCTTCAGCTGGTCCTCCCCAAGCTACTCTGACCAAAGCTATTTCCTTGCCTCGCAATTGCTTCAGTCTTCGGTCTTCAATCCTCACAGGTAAAATCTCAACCGTCAAGTTATCTTTCACCTGTACATCATCTACTTGGATCACATGGGACGGATCCGAAATGTATTTCCTCAACTGAGACACATGAAACACATCATGCAAATTTGCAAGCATCGGCGGTAGAGCGATACGATAAGCCACTTCTCCCACTCTTTCAGAAATTTGGAATGGTCCAATAAAACGCGGAGTCAACTTCTTTGACTTCAATGCTCGACCAATCCCCGTCATAGGAGTAACTCTCATAAACACATGATCTCCCTATTGAAACTCAAGTGTTTTTCTCCTCTTGTCATGATAACTCTTTTGACGACTCTGAGAAGCTTTCATCTTCTCCTAAATCATCTTAATGTTCTCTGTAGTCTGTTGTACAATTTCTGGTCCAATCACAGCGCTCTCACCATATTCGTACCAACACAACAGCGTCCTACACCTCCTACCATACAAAGCCTCAAACGGAGCCATACCGATACTCGAATGATAACTGTTGTTGTAGGTAAACTCAATCAAAGGCAGATAACTATCCCAAGTACCTCATTTTTCCAACACACAAGCACGCAACAAATCTTCTAACGACCGAATCGTCCTCTCAGTCTGCCCATTCATCTGCGGATGATAAGCAGAACTCAATCTCAACTTAGTACCCAAAGCTTTCTGCAAACCTTCCCAGAACTTAGATGTAAACCTCGGATCTCTGTCTGACACGATACTTGAAGGAATACCATGCAGACTAACTATCTTCTCAATATACAACTAAGCTAGCTTCTCCATCGGATAATCCATTCTCACCGGTATAAAATGTGCAGACTTCGTCAACATGTCCACCACGACCCAGATAGCTTCACAATTTCTGACAGTTCTCGGCAAACCCGACACAAAATCCATTGATATGCTATCCCACTTCCACTCAGGAATAAACATCGGTTGCATCAACCCAGATGGTTTCTGATGCTCAATCTTTGACTTCTGGCAAGTCAAACAAGAGTACACAAACTCAGCAATTTCCTTCTTCATTCCCGGCCACCAAAACAACTTTTTCAAGTCATGATACATCTTGGTAGCACCAGGATGAATACTCAATCCACTACGGCGTCCTTCTTCCAAAATACGCTTTCGGAGTTCATCAATATCAGGAACACAAACTCGGTCACCAAACCTCAGTATACCATTCTCGTCAACTCTGAATTCATCATTCTTGCCTTGATTAATCAAAGTCAACTTATCAATCAATCCAACATCAGCTTTCTGGCCTTCTCTGATTTCTTCAAGAATACCACTAGTCAGCTTCAGCATACCCAATTTGACACTAGTAGGAGTACCTTCACACACTAAACTCAAGTCTCTGAATTGTTCAATCAAATCCAATTCCTTCACCATTAGCATAGACATATGCAAGGTCTTCCTACTCAATGCATCAGCAACAACGTTTGCCTTACCCGGATGGTAATTCAAACCAAAATCATAATCTTTCAAAAATTCTAACCACCTTCTCTGCCTCATATTCAACTCTTTCTGATCAAAGAGATACTTCAGGCTTTTATGATCACTGAATACTTCAAATCTCGAACCATACAAATAGTGTCGCCACAACATCAAAACAAAAACCACAGCTGCCAACTCCAAATCATGAGTCAGATAATTCCTCTCATGCACTTTGAGTTGTCTTGACGCATAAGCGACCACTTGTTGATTATGCATCAATACACCACCTAAACCCATCAGTGACGCATCACAATAAACCACAAATGATTCTGTTGGATTCGGCAAAATCAAGATAGGAGCACTAGTCAACCTCCTCTTCAGCTCTTGGAATCCTTCTTCACACTTTGCATCCCAAATAAAAGCTTGTCCCTTCATGGTTATTTTAGTTAACGGTAATGCTAACTTTGAAAACCCTTCAATGAATTTTCTGTAGTAACCTGCGAGACCAAGAAAACTACGAATCTCTGACACTGACTTCGGAGCTTCCCACTGAGACACAGCTTCTATCTTTGTAGGATCAACAGCAATACCATTCTTAGAAATCACATGTCCAAGAAAACTGACCTCTTCCAACCAAAATTCACACTTCGACAGTTTGGCAAAAAGTTGCTTCTCTTTCAACAGCTCTAACACAGTTCTAAGATGTTCTGCATGTTCGTCCTCACTCTTAGAATATATCAGGATATCATCTATAAATACCACTACAAACTTGTCGAGATAAGGATGAAAGATCCTGTTCATATATTCCATAAAGACACCAGGTGCATTAGTAACTCCAAACGGCATTACAGAATACTCGTAATGTCCATACCTTGTTCTAAAAGCAGTCTTCTAAATGTCGTCATCTTTCACACGAATTTGGTGATACCCAGACCTCAGATCAATCTTACTAAACACACGCGCTCCAACCAACTGATCCATCAAATCATCAATCCTCGGCAATGGATACCGATTCTTGATAGTAACCTTGTTCAATTGCCTGTAATCTACACAGAGCCTCCTTGAACCCTCTTTCTTCTTTACCAACAACACAGGCGCACCCCACGGCGAAACACTAGGACGAATAAATTTCTTCTCAAGCAATTCCTCTAACTGCTTCTTCAGTTCAGCTAATTCAGAAGGCGATATACGATACGGTGCCATCGACACTGGACTAGTTCCCGGAACCAAATCAATGGAAAACTCCACTTCTCTTTCCGGTGGTAATTCATTCACATCTTCTGGAAAAACTTCTGGAAACTCACACACCACAGGTAATTCGCTACTCGCCACCTTCTCCTTCACATTCATCAATGCGAACAACATAAACACTGTTGCACCATCTCCGATAGCTTCATTCACCTGTCTAGCTGTCATTTCCAGATCATCCGTACTAACTTCTTCAGGAAAAATTACCGTCTTCGCAAAACAATTGATATGAACACGGTTGAATTCTAACCAGTTCATTCCCAGGATTACATCGAGTTGTTTCAACGGAAGGCACACTAAGTCCATCCCAAATTCTCTACCAAAAATATGAACCGGACAATTCAAGCATGCAGACGAAGTAGTTACTGAACCCGACGCAGGAGTTTCAATAACCATACTTCCATTTATGTCAGATATATCAAGATTTAACCTCTCAGCACAATCCAAAGAAATAAAAGAGTGAGTTGCTCCAGTATCAATAATTGCAACTAAAGGTATGCCATGAATGAAACACGTACCTTTAATCAACCTGTCCTCTGGAGTAATCTCTGACCCGGTCAAAGCAAAAACCTTTCCTCCCGATTGGTTCTTCTTTGGCTTAGGACAATTAGGACTGATGTGACCCTCTTCACCACAGTTGTAACAAGTCACAACCCTCTTCTTGCAGTCAGCAGCAATATGACCCACTTGGTCACACTTGTAACACTTCTTCTGATCAAGCTTGCACTCATTCCTACGATGTCCCATCTCACCACAATTGTAACATCTGATACGAGCACTGGAATCTCCCCCACTGGGTTTCTTCCAATCAGCAGGTTTTCCTCTACCATATGGCTTACCTCTATCCATATGTTTCTTCCCTTTTCTGTCAACTAACTCGCGAGAGTGAGATGACCTCAGCTTGATGTTATCTTCCTCAAAAATTCTACTACAATCTACCAGGTCAACAAATCTATGGATTCTCTGGTACCTGATACCCTGCTTGATCTCATCACGAAGACCATTCTCAAATTTGACACATTTCGAGAATTCACTGGCTTCGTCGTTGTTGTAGTGCACATAGTACTTTGCCAGTTCCACAAACTTGGCAGCATACTCTGGTACTGTCATGTTACCTTGCACCAGCTCTAGAAACTCAACTTCCTTTCTGCCCCTGACATCTTCAGGAAAATACCTCCTCAGAAATTCCCTTTTAAATATAGCCCAAGTAATTGCTATACCACCAGCATCCAGCTCAACTCTGGTTGCCAACCACCAGTCATCGGCTTCCTCAGATAACATGTGCGTACCATATCTCACCTTAAGATTCTCAGCACAATCAATGACTCTGAAAATCCTTTCGATTTCCTTGAGCCATTTCTGAGCACCTTCAGGGTCATGCGTGCCTTTGAACAATGGAGGATTATTCCTCTGAAAATTCCCCAATTGCCTATCAGCACCAATCCCTGCTCCTACAGTCCCTCCTCCAAGCACACCAGCAATCATGCCTAGAGCCTCAGCGATAGCATCATCGTTTCTTCCTCTCCCAGCCATTGTTCTGCTTAACACAAACAATCCAGTCAGAATAAAAGTATCGACAAATAACTCGTATTAGTCGCATACACAGAAAGACTGACACTGACACTAAGACTCTGGTAACAACGACCGACTATGCTCTGATACCACTATTGTAACACCCCTCTAATAACCCGCGGCATTTGAACAATTATTAATCAGAGTAAACATACAAGAGGTGTCACAATTCATAAAATAAATAAAGAATACACACGTTCGGCACCTGTCATGCATTCACTGAAAACATCTGAAATTATAACTCATTAAACAAAGTCATGTTTACACAGCGGAATTTAATTATTAAGTCAACATTCATCATTTAATGTATAAGACTTCAAATAACAAAACAAAATAGAGTTATCATCCAAAACTCCAAAACAACGCGTTCCCAGTGTTACATCTACCAGAGCATGACACCGACACAAAACTAAAAACCGACTAATGAGCTAATCCTCACCAAGTCGCGCCGCTATCCTCAATCTGAAAATGACAACAAGCAAGGGTGAGTCTCATCACAGTTAACCAATGTTATTGCATCATAAATAACAACATATCATAGTTATATCATTCACCCAATTGTTTCATATTCAGACAAGTCATCATCACACATCCGCAGATAAACAGACAAGTCATCACATAACATATATAATCATGTTATAGAACAAATCATGCACATGTATGAAACTAACACCATGCATGTGGTACCAACATCACCAGTGGAAAATCCACCGACCGATCTATCATCATCCAGATACGGCCCTGCCAGCACAGATTCCACACGATGGGAATCTTGCCCTTCACTGAATCCTCTCATCTTTAGGATACAGCCCTCAACAATGATTATGAATGCATGCAAACACATATATATATAACATACCAACATCATCATCTCACTATGAGTAGCATCATCTATACTCATACATCATCATCATCATTAACAAGTATGTTCATATATATATATATATATATATATATATACAAATGCATCATTCAAATAAAATCATATAACAATAAATCATACAGATTCGTCAGTTCGAAAGTTACATGCCATTAACCTTCAAAAATCACAAAACAGCAAAAATCTGCAAGTCACGCTGGCCATACGCGTACCATACGCGTACCAACAAAGGCCAAAAAGCCACACAGCATACACCCATACGCGTACCATACGCGTATGAACAGAATCAAAATTCCACACAAAACAGGCTCATACGCGTATCAACAGCCCATACGCGTACCAACACCATGCCATACGCGTATCATACGCGTACCAGCAGAAGGGCACATTCTGATGCACCATGGGGAGCGTACCATACGCGTACCACACCCCCCATACGCGTATCATACGCGTACCATACGTGAATGGACAGCAGTTCCAAAAACCTGCAACTTACCCATTCGTCTTCCTCGCGAGTTCATCTGCCCAGTATGCGATTTGGGTCTCAGAAATCAGAAAATTCACATTCTAACATCACATAATCCACCCAACAATCACAGTATATGATTCTATAATTGATTTCATTCATCATACCCTAAATCTACTCAGTTATTATGGATTTAATAGTTATAGATCCAATCTAAATGATGAACACAACAGAAAATCCAGAATATAGAATCAATTATCCAAAGAATACTCCTAATCCATACTATCATCCATAATACGATAATAAAGATTAAATGGAGAGTCTCCCCTTACCTTAGATAAGAGTTCTTGATTCTTGGTCTCTCCCTCTACAGTTCTCCTTCACGTTCCTCGTTCCCAAAACTTCTGTTCTTTCACGTTCTTTCTTTGTTTCCCCAGTCCCAATTGTTTTATGAAAATAATAATAAAATCAGTAAAAGGATTACAAAATCACCCCCCTTCTTTTACTATTTCCTCACATGGCCCAAATACCATAAACCATTATTTATCCATTATTTTCACAAAATCCTTAATAATTCTAACTATTAATTCAATATTCCAATTAAATTAATATTAAAATTATACGGGTGTTACAGATGGAGGTAGCAAGGAGGGCTCAAACAGACTTTGGAATAAATTAGAACAATATAATACCAAGAATAGAAGTCATACAAACGGCATGACCTGAGATGAATCAGAGAACAACAAGCATGTTCTCTCAAGGAAGTAGCCATAAGGAGAAAAGCAAAGCAAGAAAGAAGATAGGCAACAACCTGCAACATACCTCTAATCCTGATGGGAATATGAGGAATGATAGCAAGGAGAAGAAAAAAACTATAAAAAAACAACCTTATTGGGAACAAATATAGCAGAAAACAGGAGGAACAAATTCATCAAACTGTCCAGCTTCTCGAGCCTAACAAAGGTAGTAGCTTGAATATGAACCTGAAGCACAAAGGTAATGAAGAGAGTAGAGTAAATCCAAATTATCAGACCTGGAGAAAGAACAAAACCCATTATCAGAATCAACATGATTTCAGGAAGCATAACAATAGAAAATTCAATGAGCAGAATAATTTGACGGAGAAGATTGCGAGCTATAAAAATTAAGATAAGGCTATTACCTTTAATACTAATGTAAATACAGCCATTGAACAGGAATGGAACTTAGGAGAAATCCTCTACAATCAAGAGAAGGAGATTGGCAGAAAATACTAGGAATCAACACAGGTATATCAATCCTATTGTCGCCGAAAATTAAGTTATCATCAATATGTTATATCGGGCTCAAATTTTGGGGATGAAGAAGGTCTAGGTGAAAACGGACTACAAAATGGTTGTTGCTCGGGTATAAATGAAGGACGCTAGAGGGATGGAGAAAGTGGATCGAACAAAAACTGAACACCAAATTAATCTTATCAAGAAAACCTAGAGGCATTTGAGAAGGGTGGAAATTGTATTCATCAAGCGCGGGATGACACTACTACAAATAATATATTTCATGGAAAAGCTTTCACTTTAGCCAACAGAAAACCGAAGTATAATGCAAAGGAGCGCCATGTTTTATTTATTTTTAAAATAAAAAACCATATAAAATCACTCCTTAAACAAATTTTACCCTAAACCTAACTTATATGTAACTGCTCCAAATTCATATGCATCATTACTTGGGATGGATTGTAAATCAGAAAAGCTCTTTAATGTTTTGTGTTCTTCTACCTTTGAATAACTAATTAGAAATTGGATGTAGGGATGGCAAGTAGACCCAAACCCGCGGGGCCCACCCGCACCCGAACCCGAGTCAACGGGTGAAAACCCGATTTGACTGGGTTTGGGTTCGGGTTCGGGTTTGGATAGTGTGAAACCCGCGCCCGAAATCACACCCGCTTATATATATATATATATATATATATATATATATATATATATATATATATATATATATATATATATATATATATATATATATTATATAAATAAATATATAAATATATATATTTTATATATATATATATATAATATATATATATATATATATATATAATATATATATATATATATATATTCATATATTTATTTATATATAAAATATATATATATATATATATATATATATATATATATAAAATATATATATTTATATATTTATTTATATATAAATATATATATATATATATATATATATATATAAATAAATATATAAATATATATATATATTTTATATATATATATATATATATATATATATATATTTATATATAAATAAATATATAAATATATATATTATATATATATATATATATATATATATATAATATTTTGGAAAGTTGTAGGAAAATTGTAGGAAAAATGTATTTTGTGTATTTTGTTACAGGTTTGGGTAAAAAAACCCAAAACCCAGCGGGTGTGGGCGTGGATGTTGTTTTGCCACCCGAACAGTATTTGGGTTTAGGTTCGGATTCGGGTGCCGATTTTGGATGTGGATTTTGGTAGTGTGAAACCCGCACCCGACCCGACTCGTTGTCATCCCTAGTTGGATGTATTCAAGGTATGCAACAAAATATGGATTACAACAAAGACTTGTTGTTCTCCAAGAATAACAACGATGATGATGAATATGAATTTGTTGTAATAAATATATTTTAATATTCTGTGTAAACAATGTAATGTTTTAAAAAAAATACTTATTAACCTCGGTTTTTGTCAAAACCAAGGGAATAATTTAGCGTCAGGATATTGATCATCGTCCTTAAACAAATCTTTGTCGTCCATTTCATGAGTATCAACGCTCAAGACACTTCTAATAGTGATCCGCGTGAAACATAAAAAACTTTCATTATGGAAGCATTCTTAATATCATAAATTAACAACTAGTAAAATACCGGTGCTGCCCCACGGGTGAATTTATTTTATTATTGACGAATTTTTTTTTAGATATTCATATGAAAAACTCATTTTTATTAAGTACAATAAAAAAATTAAGAAATCAAAATATTATAACATATAATATGATTATACAAAATATAATGGTAAAGTTGACAAATAATGTATTTAGATACACATGTGAATTTAAATTGAATTACATAATTGTAAAATTAAAAATTATTATATAAACTCAATTATATTAAATAAATAAAAACTTGTGACATGGAAAAAGAAAAAAAATTTAACATTTGAAAATAAGAAATTTGTCTTTAAATAAAAGTAATAATTTGATAGTGACCCGTATGATAAAAATTAGTTGTGTGAATGGTAGCCTTAAAAAATTCAAGTAAATAAAACAATTGTACAATATATTAGCACCAGACACATACATAAATTTCTATCATGTTGCTTAGCAAAACATGCTAGTGCTAGTAAATAAAACAGCTTTACAATAACTTGGCACCAAAATATTTGTCTTCCCTAAGCAGCACATGTCACAATAAACTAGTGTCTTACCCGTGCGTTCGCACGGGTACCCGTTGTTTTCGCGTATTGTGATTGAGAAAAATAAAAGATATTAGTAAAAGATTAAGTTTTGGGTAAAATTGAAAAAGTTATAAAAATAGTACTATTTTATTTGACAAATTATAATGAAGGAAAAGATTTAAAATCGCAAATTCACAAATTATAATGAAGAAATATTCAATCAAATTATATAATTCAATTAGTGATAACTATTTAATATAATTGATTAAACTACAAACTATTGGTCCAATCTCAAACTATCAGCTAAGGAGAATCGATTATTTTTTGCTAGCTAAGGAGAAAATTAATTATTTTGGCTCAATTATAACTACAACGTTGTTTAAAAATATTTGATGATAATTAAAATATTTTATAATAACAAAAATCTTAAATTGACAAATTATAATGAAGAAATATTCTATCAAATTATATAATACAAATAATAATAAATATTTAATATAATTGATTAAACTCAATTTACAAATCAAATATATTATTCCATATATAAAAATATTTGAATCAATAGTTAATTATTCCTATATAAAAATATTTTTGATTTGGAATTATTTATAAAACTATTTAAATCAATTGTAAATTTATTCTCGTTATTATTCAACATTTAATTAAATGTGTTAATATCAGTACTCGCATACCATATAATTACCCGTGTGTATCCGTAATATATTATTTTGTATTTGGATAGAATTGACCCCATTAAAGTTTTAATGATAATATTTCAATTATATTATAATATATATAGATAAATAGATATTGATTATTGATGAACTTGTCTAGTTAAAATTTTAAAATGTATAAATGACAAACAAATTGTATGATTAATAAAAAATATCATACAATTTTGATATTATTTATTCATACATTACTTATGTTTCATTCTATTACTATTTATTCATACAGTATTTATGTTTCATTCGATTACTTATGCTTATTAACACCCATAGTTATTTTTAAATATGTTTTAAAAAAAATAGTCAATAGATCTAATATATTTATTTTATTTAATAATCTCTAAAAAATTATTTGTAAAATTCTTAATTATTTTGTAAAATTCTTAAAAAATTATTAGTCAATAGATCTAATATGTTTTAAAAATATTCTTAATTATTTTGTAAAATTCACTACAATTAGATTACAAAGAATAAATTTTTTGTTTGGTGGAACCTCCTTACTTCGAATTTTACACCAGAATTATTCTTCACCATGATATGAATTCTTAAAACAAATACTTACAACTTACAACAAAAGAGAAAGTAAAAACATATTATTTATGTAATTTAATTTAATACCAATACCAATAATGTGATAACATTTTCATAATAGTAATTATGTATTTTTTTATGAAGAAAATTCATACAATATATAAAGGCAACGATATTCCTAAAACACTTTATTTTTATAATAATAATTATGCATTTTTTATCAAAAAAAATTCGTACAATATATAAAAGCAATGATATGCTTAAAACATTTTATTAAAATATGTATCTAATAATATTTATCCTTTTGTTGAATGAGAGGTTATAAATCTTCTAACCATATGAAATTTGGTTTCAAAATTATGTTGATAAATTCATTATTTTGGAAAGTTTCTATTAAATAATTTTGAAGGAAATCAAGTGAGATAAATTATTTTTATTAATTTTTAATGATAATTTGATTCACTCAATTTTTGGTGATACAACATCAATATAATTGGAGTACTAAATATACTTGTAACGTATTTATTTTACCAATTAAGATATTGGTAAGTAATTGATATGATTTTAATGTATTGATTCTATATCAATTAAATTATTCCCAATGTAATGATTTTAACGTATGGGTCGTTAAAAAAGCTTTTATATCTTACAAAATTAGATAATTTTGGGTAAATCATAAAAAGTACAATATTTTCTCATAATTATATTTTTTTTAGGTAAATCATACAATAGTGTAAAAACAGTATAATTTTGTAAGATATAAAAGTACAATATTTTCCCAAATCCAATACTTTAAAAATACATAAGTACTAAAAGAATAAGAAATCAAAAGTTGCAATCACATGCATTAAATCATAAATTAAAAGTTGCAATCAATCAATCAATGATTACTTAAGGTAATTATGATATTTAACTTTTGAGTTAAATACATTTTTAGTCCCTATAAGTATGCGACCCTGCATTTTTAGTCCCTATAAAATTTTCCTTCAATAAATGCTCCTTATAAAATCATTATGCACCTAGTTTCAGTCCCTACTGTCAAACCAATGTGTATTTTAGAATGATTATTTTGCAGACATGTTCATAATGTTTTAAAAAGTTCCTGGAAAAAAAAGAAACTCAAAATTAAATTTTTAATTGAGATTTTCATTACTTTTATTGTAACACCCATATATAATTACATGCATCAAATCATATAAATATACATGAATCCAAGTATTTGGTACTGAAATACCAATAAGTTCCTAGTCAACACATTATACATATTAATGCCCTAATACAAAAGTTCTACACAATGGCATAATACATACAAGATGTTCAAAATAAAATACTAAGAACTAGATCAAACAATGATCACAAAATGTAATCCACAACGGAAGCTTCGCCAATCCAAAAGAGGCATAAGAATAAGGAAATCAAACTTCTTTCCCCTTACCCTTTGCGGAACCTGTAGTACCTGAAATCAATATATAATGGGGTGAGATAAAATATCTCAGTGAGTTCCCTATCTTATGGGTCCTCTCGGCTCTAAAGGGTTCTAGCCTATAATTCTCAAGTCACAACAAGGAACTAGACCTTGAGTCACACACTAACATTATATGGAATCATACTTAGAGTTCAACAACTCAACACAAGATTATTAATCGGAAACCAATACCAAGGCATCCCCATATTCCCGTCCCCTTCTACGTCTAGGAGGTGGCACGAGTCATGGATCCTTTGGAAAAATCTTGACATACGAAATGGATTCGGACTCATGAGCCTTTCCCCATGAATCGTCACTTCACATGGCCCGTACACCATCACAAGTCTCTACCCGTAGGTTCCATTCGTACACAAAAGCGGGAATCAAACCTGCCAAGATTATTTGTGCCTCTCTGCACAGTGCCTCTCTGCACGAGAATGCCTGTTAGCATTCAAAAGAAAAATAAAGAAATAAAGAAATACAACGGTTCCGATTAATACATCATACAATGGTGATCGCTTCCGCAAACCACTAGGCCTGTTACCCCTTCATACATTGGTGATCGCTCACGCAATCACTAGGCCTGTTAGCCTTTCCTCATAAGATTCTAAACACGTATGTTCCATATAATGTCTCATCCTAGGTTTCTTTGTTAAGCTACATAACCTAACAATTCCTAGTTTCCTCACTTAACCTTTATTTAAATAACAATGAAGTTATTCAAACCTCTCTGATATAAATATATATATATATAACAAAGGTTTACCAATTCACCTGCAATAGAACTCAACCAACAATTATAGAGTACACAAGCATCATACCAAAAGCATAACGTTCGCATGGTTCCGAACGAAAACCAACCCACGTAATCAAGCAATTTCCCGACTCTCGATTAAACAATTCTCCTTTTGTTCCCAAAACCTACACTACTAGAACGTACACGCTTCTAGCCTACTACTGCTTCGAACGGCGATTAAAACAGAGTTACGGTTCAAAAGTTACGATCGAAACAATTTCTCATTAAGCTAAAGAATTTGGTTAAGAAAGCTTCAGTTCGCGCCGCGCAACAGCTAGGTCGCGCCGCGCACCCTCTGGCAGAAGCAAACCTCTCCAAAATCTCATGGTGTTCGCGCCGCGAACCCTTGTACGTGCCGCGTACTGATGGCAGAAACAAAACCTCTAAAACCTGCAAAGTTCGCGCCGCGCAGCCCCGTTCGCGCCGCGAAGCGCGCGAGAACTGAGTTCTCAGCTCTGCTTCACACACAAAACCCATGGTTCAAAACCATCCAAAACTATCCTAACCTGTTCCAGATCATATTAAAGCATAGATACAACCTATAGATGATATATTTATGGATTATAAGCCCTTATTCATGAACATTGATGAATTTGGTCCAAAACCTAGATTTCCATAAAACCCCAATCCAAACTAAGATTCTCATCCATAAACAACTATAAGTTTCTAACTAGAACCCACCTCGATTATGAGTCGTTGATGTCGAAGATGAGTTGAATCAGCGGAGAAATGATCGAAATCCAAGCTTTCCTCTTTTCTCCTCTTGCTCTTCCTTCTCTCTACTTCTTCTCTCTATCTTTCTCTTTTTTTTTGTAGAATGAAGAAGAAAAGCAAAAAGGAAAGGATATAAGAAAAATATCTTTAGTTACACTACTAACTAAATGTCCAAAAGTATCTCTAATGTACCAATTTATAAAACCTCAGTGTCAGCTAATAACATTAGAGCATTTAATTTAATACGGGGTATTACATTTATCATTATTTTTTGAAATTTGAAAAATTTATATTTAATTTTCCTTGTCTTAAAAAATTCTAAAATTTGGTAAATAAATATTTTACAATATTTTAAACATACATAAAACAAATTATTCAAAAATTTAAAAATTAAAGGGTAATTAAAAAGTTTTTAAAATTTTAGAAAATAACAGAGACTGAAATTGCAAGCATAAAAATTTTAGAAGGACCATTTATTGAAGGAAAATTTTATAGGGACTAAAAATGCAGGGTCGCATATTTATAGGGACTAAAAACGTATTTAATCCTTAACTTTTTTATAGGTAAATGATTTATGTCTTTTCATTCTAAACTCTTTATTTACCTAAAAAAAATGTACTGTTTTTTTCTTTATTCTTTGATTCTATTTTCTTTTACATTTCAAAATTATGTATATATTTTTAATTTGTAATATTTTATTATATTCTATCTTTATTTTTTTTGTTTTGTTCGACCTTACAATAAATAAATATCAATAATATTTTATAAAACTAATTTTATAAATTATATATATATATATATATATATATATATATATATATATATATATTGATAAACTTAATTTTTTAATTTGACCTAACTAAAATATTCTTTAGTTCTATGAATTAATATACAATATTATGTTATTTATATATTATAATATCTATAATTTTTATAATTATAGAGATTTAATATAAATATCACTCAAACATAAAATCAATTTATCAATGAAATTTATTTATTAAAATTTGCAATAATATACCAATTATTTCCATATCAAAAAAATAGGTGTGCTGCTTCATTATTTCAACGAATCATTCTTTAAAATCACGTTCAAATCTACCATAATGCTTGTACTATTATGGATAAGAAGTTAAAAATTGCAATCACATTAAATCAAAAATCAAAATAATAAATCAAAAGTTGCAATCAGATAAAATCAAAAATTAAAGTTGCAATCAATTAAAGATGATTATGATATTTAATTTTTTTCATAGGTAAATGATTTATGTCTTTTCATTTCAAACCTCTTTATTTACCTAAAAACATCTTTTTCTTATACATTTCAAAATTATGTATACATTTTTATTTTGTAATATTTTATTATATTATATCTTTATTTTTTGTTTTGTTCGACCTTACAATAAATAAATATCAATAATATTTTATAAAACTAACTTTATATATATTGATAAATGTTATGAATAAATATTATTGTGGATGTCCATATATATTCTTATCTTTCATCTTCATATTCCCTATTAAGTGGTATAGTAAGGTTATGATTAATATCCTATAAATAGAGACCACTTTGCAATATAAAGCGATCTACTTGAAAGAAGATGATAATACAATATTACTTTTTCTCTCTTTCATCTCTCCTTCATCTCTATATTGTTTTGGTTAATTTCATAACACGTTATCAGCACGAAGCTCTACCAAACTTGAAAAAAATTTGAAGCCCTGATTGTTAGAGGTAATATTAGTTTATTATTTTATTATTTTACTTTCTCATTATCCATGTTGAATTTTGATATTATATCTTATTAAATTATCAATAATCTCTAAAGGATTACAAAAACAATGTGTTTGTTATATAGTTCCTGAAGAACTTAACAAATATCCATTAAAGATAGTATTAAGTTTGTTATATAGTTCTTGAAGAACGTATCAAATATCCTAGAAGGATAATATTGAGTTTGATATATAATTCCTGAAGAATTATAAAAAAAAATGGTGATTGTGATTGAGTTCATGAAGAGCTACACACATAAAAAAAATTATCACTACGAAAATCATTTGTGATATATAATTCCCGAAGAGTTAAAATTTTAAAATAAAGATTTCTCACACCTTAAAATATTGTATCTATAATATTAGAAGAATTTCATCAAGATATTAATGAATCCCAGAAGGATTGCATCTATACTAATAACATATCCCTGAAGGATTGCACAAAGAATAATTTTTCTTGACCGTTGTTTATGGAAATAGTTAGTGATGTGATATTTGTAGAACTAAAGATTAATATTAAACTATCTCCAAATTATTGTTCAAAGATTGAGTTTAATTGATTATTGTGTTTATAATAATTGATGAATTCCAGAAGAATTCAAAGTTCAATCACCTTTAAAAGGTCGCATCTATAATAATATAGAATCCCAGAAGGATTTCATAAAAAAAATTTGTTGTATCGATCTAAAAATTCATAATTTGTAATATGCTCATTAAAAGATTGTCATTCCAGAAAAATGACACAAATAATTTTAACCCATCCCAGAAGGATGGTTATATATTTTATTTATTTTTTAGATTATTGTTTATAACAAATTATTTATATAGTTCCTGAAGAACTTATCAAGCATCCCTTAAGGATAGAAAAATAAATTATTTTTATAGTTCTTGAAGAACTTATCCATCCCTGAAGGATAGTAAATCAAATTAACTATATGACGATATAATTTTAGTGATATAATATTGTATGATTAAATATGTTTAATTTTATAAGGGGTAATTGTTTGATAATTATATGATAATATGTTCATATGAATGTGTTTGATTAAAGTGTTTAATAATGAGATACTATTATATTGGTTTTGAATTATATTGGATGTATCAAATATCTTTGTATGACACAACACAATTTGGACATAAAATGTGTAATAGAAAAGCTACCGTCTTTTTTCTCGGGCTTGTACTACACTTATATTAGTACAATTGAAGCACATGTCATTGTAAACCAGTAGTTTACAAATTACACTTAAATGTGTCGTTGATAAAACCGGTTGGGTCATCTCGAATATAATATGATGCGAATAATTTGTATTGAAGAACCAGAAGTTTCTTCAATCCAGTCAATTTTTGTGTGTTTCTAAAGGAAAATAAAAATTTGAGAAATTGAGTTTTTATGACATTAATTGTTGCATCGACTAAAAGATCATGCATATGTCTCTACTCACAACCAGAAGTATGTGAAATTATTTTCTCAACTAATTAGACTAAGATCTTGTTTTCTGAATTTTTTTAGAAATTTATGTATAAGTATCACATATATTATTAAAATTGATACTGAATATCATGTAATATATGTTCATAAAAAGAAAATGGACCCGAAGATCCATTCTTTAGACGTCTAAAGTTAATTATATGGTTGATATTTATGAGATCATCAATTCTAAATTATATATTTGAAACACCCAAAGTATGATATTAAGATATTTATTCGCATTAAGCCAACAAGATACTATATCTTAGTCCTCCCTAATTTATTATAATACGTCTCATCTAAGTGAACATTTGGATGTGTTGTGTATATTCCAATTGCTCAAATATAATACATTAAGATGAGTCATGAAAGAATATTGGAAAAATATAATTAATATGAATCTCAATTTTGAGGATATAATTTGAGAAAATAATCCAATACTTGAATGTAGCCCAGTAGGCTTAATATCACTTGATAAATTAATTTTCCCAATATTAGGGGGAGAGAAATGAACAGCTGAAATCATTAACAAGAAGTTTAAATGAACAAGTTAAAATAAATTGTTGTCTTGATCCTCGTACAAATCAATATGAACCAAAAGTTCAAAATATTATTCATTTGCAAGTTCATGAAATAAATTATCAGCTGGTAATACTCCACTCAAAGTGAATTCTCCAATTGGATAATATAATATTGCAAATGAGTTGTAGTTGCGCCTGAAGCGTGGTATGAAAGTCGGTTCCAATGTTAAAAGTCCTCTACTAAGAAAAGAAATTAAAGATGACCCAAGTGAGGATATGAAAATGCTAAGAGCACTTTGATCTAATTTATTTTTCAGTTCTAGAAGAACAAATCAAGTACTTGAAATATGAAATAAAGAGATCTCGATCAATTATGTCATGGATGAAATGGAATGGAACCGAAATTGAGATAACTAAATAAAGTCAATATTGACAATGTCTTTGTATATAATTGTGGTGTCGTTTTTTTTACCTCCCCGTTTCACTTGGGAGGACGGCACGCTAGACCCTTCACGCGAAATTTGGAAGGAGAATGCGCCCGTGGTGGGATGAATTTTATTTCAGTTCTTCCTACGATATCACACGAACTTTCTTATTTGTCCTACGAGTAGGAAAGGGGAAAAAAGATCTCAACTAAACCCTAGGAGTTTGCTAAGTGTGGGGATTACACCTAGACTAGAAATTCTGGAGTCCGGGAGGTCGGTTATACATAGGGAAGTGTTTAAACACCCTACATATCTGTAGTACTCTACAGGAACCTTCTCTGTGTCTAAATGTGTTTGTGCTGCTAATGATTATTGGGAAAGTTTCTCCTTTGTGTTAGGAGAAGGAATTGAATTGAATAAAAGAAAGACAGACAGACAGACTGACTATTTTTGGTATTTTATTAGCTCGCTGAGGTTCCTTGTGAACCTCATGCCTACATATCCCTAATGGAAGTCAGAGCTTAATGTAGTTCGGGGAACTAATTAGGGAAATTAATTATTTTTGGGTGCCTTGCTTGAAGCTCAAGGTTGAAGCTTGAATTAAATCTCTGTTTACAGTAAAGAGACATGAAGTCATCTTTATAGAGAGGTATTTCTACTATTCCACCACAAACATTAAAAGAGTGACAGAATAACTGGATTCATTTCATTAAGAGAGTGACCTTACTTGTGTGTTTGCAAGTATGCTAGTATCTCTTGAATGAAAGAAAGATGCTCGTCCAAATTAGGGAAAGTGTACAAGTCTGGGGATGTGCCAGAGCATGTCTTTCAGAGTCCTAAATGGGAGACTTTGATTGAAATTGAAATTGAAATGTTGAAATGTTTGTTTGTTTGAATGTGGTAGAGTAGTAAAAATATCTCTCTATAGAGATAAGCTATGTCTATCTATTGTATAAAAGATTTGACTTTAGCTGGCTTGCATGAGGCCCAAGCTTGAGGCTTTTTAATTGATTGATTATTATTATGACTCTGGGAGAAAAACTCCACTGGGGATTAATTTACAAGGGATTTTTTATGTTCTGTACAAAGCCCAGAATTGAGGCTGACTCTACTTAGGGAAAATCTATTTTGATGGGTTTTATTTGGTGTTCTGTACAAAGCCCAGAATTGAGGCTGACTCTAACTAGGGGAAATATTATTTTCTGCCTTGTATGAAGCCCAAGGTTGTGGCGGACTCTTAAATAAACTGAGTATGGATGACTCTATGGGAAAAGATCCTAGATGTTAGGAATCTTTGACACATGAAATATGGTTTATCTGCCTTGTACAAAGCCCAAGGTTGTGGCTACTGAATGATGAAGGACTCACTGGGGAGACTCTATTATCTGCCTTGTACAATGCCCAAGGTTGAGGCTGACTATTAACAGGGGAGTTTTATTGTTTTGGTGCCTTGTATGAAGCCCAAGGTTGAGGCTAACTGTTTTTTTTATTGGGTTTTGACTCTACTGAAGGATTTATTTATTAAAAGACTGATTTTTTTTGGAAGCTAACCCTTTCCAGGGATTTTGACTCAGCTGGAGAAATTGTCTGTTAAAAGACTGATTTTTGTCATGTTTTTGGAGGCTGACCCTTTCCAGGGGTTTTGACTCTTTTGGGGAAATTATCTCCTAAGAGAAATGAATCTTTTTTGAAGAAGTGATTTTGGAGGCTAACCCTTTCCAGGGGTTTTTGTTAAAATGAAAGGCAGAAAGATTATCTAGTGGAGACTTCTTGTTTAAAGCCCAAGATGAAGGCTGACACATGCTGAGGATGAGCAAACATGGATCCTAGACTCTGCTAAGGAAGATTGATGAAGATAAGGGTGACAGAGACTGTCCATGTCTCTCATTCCAAAAGGTGTACTCAATGTAAAATTGAGACAAACTTTTGTTTAAAGTCTGGTTTAAATTGGAAGAAACTCACCAGGGTATGTTAAAAGGTGACTAAAGACCTGTTCCTATGTTTGTAAGAAACCTGATGGGTCCTTGTATACAAGCTCAAGAGGAAGCTGGAAATGCTTTTAAGTAACCTGTGGGTCCTTGTACAAAGCCCAAGAGGAGGCTAATCGAGGGTCATCGAGGGTCCTTGTTATAGCACAAGAGAAAGCTATGTGGTTTTGAACTTATTTTTGGCTTTAAGCAAATGGGTAAGAGGTTTCACCGGGAATAATTCCTCTTTGGGTGGATGTGTCCTATTTTGGGTTCTAAGGTTTTTGCCAAGATGTTTCACCGGGAATAATTCATCTTGGGGGTTTGAACTACAGATCTCTAATTAGGAAAGAGCCTTCACCGGGAAGACATTCTCAATCCTAGGTCATATTCCTATAATATATATATAGTTTAACTGTCCTAGGGTTTACACTCAAACGTAGTTCTAAACTAATATATATGCACAGTTCTATATTTGACAGTAATTTAAAATAAAGACTATAAATTGAAAGCTTGTAAAGCCTAACCTGGATGGAGTGGAGGCCTATGAAGAAGTATGTACAAAGCCTTACCAGCAATTGATGGATAACAGTTGAATATATATATGATAAACAGTTAATGGTTTTGGAAAACAGAAGAAGTGAAGATGGACATAGGTCACATAGGTATCTGAAGAGTTTCATCGGGAATAATGCCCTTCAAATACCAGAAGAATGTTTTGAAAACAGAAAGGAGATTTTGAAAATACAGTTTTGTAAAACAAACTATGAAAAGAAAGAAGGTGTTGGGTCTTACACTCTATTAGAGGCCCAGTTAAAAAATGATTTACTGTTTATGAGAAACAGTTGAAAATGATTGGAATGATATAAGGTTTTGTTGTTTGAAAACCTTAATCGTCTGTTTGATCGGAGATTGAAAACAGTTTTGCAAATTGACAAAAGTCAACTTAATTAAGGCAAAGATGAAATCTATACCTAATTAAGACCTAAATAATTAGGGTTTTAGAGAATGGGAGCGCGCGGGAAACGTGGACGAGGGAGGCCAAAATTGGCGCCATCGTCGCCGATTCCGCAACCACCACCGGTGACGGATACGGTGGAGGAGGATCCTGTTCAGGAGAAGAACGAAGCGGATACCTTAGTGACAAGCGTGCAACAGCCTAAGGAAAAGCAAGATCTTCAAGATGTGGAGAAGGTGAAGATTGACGACGGGAAGGAGCATAATCAGACAGGCGTCTCGGAGAGAAAGCTATGGGTGGATGTTCTTTCGGAGAATCGGAATCCCTCCAAAGGCTTATCGATTCAGTATGTGGCTCCGAATGTGATTGATGGCGAAATCGAAGTTGCGATCGAGGAAGATGATGTTGCTTCTGAGATCCATTTCTGGGCAAACTCATTGATTCTTTATGCGTTTGGGGAAGATCTCAGTATGAACATGGTGAAGAATTACATGGTGAAAACGTGGAATTTCGTGAAACTGCCGGATCTGTACTATAACGATGAAGGTTATTTCATTCTCAAGTTCCATTCTCACGATGATATGGATGCGGTTCTGATGAAGGGACCATATACTTTGAGAAATGTTCCGCTGCTACTTCAAGAATGGAGACCAGACTTCAATTTGAAAAGAGATATGCTGAGGACACTACCTATTTGGGTGAAGCTGCCTCAGCTTCCACTGTATCTATGGGGAGCAAAGAGCCTTAGCAAGATTGGAAGCGCTATAGGTGTTCCTCTGGTCACAGATGAATGCACAGCTAGCAAGCTTCGGGTCTCCTACGCTAGGATTCTAGTTGAGGTGGATGTCACAAAGGATTTTGTGAAGGAGATTGCTATCAGAGACTGTGAAGGTCGAAAGATCAAACAGATGGTGGAATACGAGTGGAGACCTAAATTCTGTGAAAAATGCAAGAAGATTGGGCATCAATGCAAGGAACAGGTTAGGAAAGTGGAAAGAAAATGGCAGCCTAAACTTGTGATCCCAAGTACTGCTCCTGAGGAGCACACTAAGTCCACACCAAATACTGAGGAGCAAACCAAGTCCACACCAAATGCTCAGATTGTCAATCAGGCATTGGCAACCTCTAGTGAGACTAGCCATGAGAAGGACAAGGATGAGACCCCTTGGACCCTGGTGAAATCCACACGAGAAAAAGGTAAGAGCGTCTCCCCTGTTTTGCATGATGTAATAAGCTGTCTAAATGGATTTGATGCACTAGGAATTGTGAAGGATTCACTGGTGTCTAGTGAAGGAGATCCATGTTAGCTTCCTGGAATGTTAGGGGGCTGAATAAGTCAGGTAAACTGCGTGAGATTAGCTCCCGTCTCCGGTTTATGCACCCTGACATTATGGTTTATATTGAAACTAGAGTCAAAGAATCTAAAGCTAAGAGTATTAGAGATAAACTGAGTTTTCATAACATGTACATAGACAACTATACTAATCATGCTAATGGTAGGCTGTGGATCTCTTGGGATGTGAATAAGTATGATATTAAGAAGATTCTTAGCACTGATCAAGCAGTGCATTGTGGTGTTCATGATCAACAGGGGAAGTTTCAATTTTATCTGACTGCAGTTTATGCTCATAACACTTTGGCACAAAGGAAAACTTTATGGCATACTATTATCAATCTCCATACTACTGTTCAGGGGCCTTGGTGCATTATTGGGGATTTCAATAATGTATTAGGAGCACAGGACAGAATTGGTGGAAGGATGGTGAAAGAAGCTGAGTATAGGGATATGCAAGAGATGATGACCATGACTGATTTGAATGAGATGGACAGCAGTGGAGATTTCTTTACTTGGAATAATAGACAGAGTGATGGAACCATATACTCTAGAATAGATAGAGTTCTGGGCAACTTGGAGTGGTTTCAGTATAGCAATGCCTACAAGCTGCAGTGCTTACCTCCTAGTGTTTCAGATCATTCTCTTTTGTATCTTAATCATAAGAATTTCAAGCCCAAGACAAGAAGATTTAAATTTCAGAATTGTCTCACTGAGATGGAAGGATTCAAGGAGATTGTGGAAAAGAGTTGGAACGAGCCTATTACAGGTAATGCCATGTATATCTTGTGGAATAAGCTACAGAGACTTAAACCTGTTCTTGCTAATTTCAGTAAATCTCTCTCCCAGCTTAAAGTAAAGCTGGAGGCTACCAGGGGCGATTTGGAAGAGGCTCAGTTAAATTTGCAAAATGATAGGTGGAATCCTGTTCAGATTAACAAAGTCAGGGAACTTACTGATACTCTGAATCAACTGAACACTCTTGATGAGAGTCTTCTCCAACAAAGGGCTAAAATTGATTGGCTAAAGAAGGGTGACTGTAATTCTGCCTACTACCATGCCACCATTAAGGCTAAGAGTCAGCACAGAAGCATGGATATGCTGCAGCTTGAGGATGGTACTTATATCACTGAGCAAAAGGATATTCAGCAAGAAGTCATGAGGTATTACACTAGCATCATGGGGAGCAGAGCCAGATCACTCAAACATGTGGACATAGAGGCTATTAGGAGAGGTAAGCTTGTCACTATGCAACAAGGATTAGACCTTGTGAAGCAGGTTACTGAAGATGAGGTTAAAGAAGCTCTCAATGGCATTGGTGACCTGAAAAGTCCTGGTATTGATGGCTATGGTGCCAAATTCTTCAAGTCTTGCTGGTCCATTATAAGATTAGAGGTCCTAAATGCTGTCCAGGAATTCTTTCTTAAAGGCAAGTTGTATAAAGCTTTTAATAGCACTGTGGTGACCCTCATTCCTAAGCATGCTAAAGCTGCAACTATTAGGGATTACAGACCTATAGCAGGTTGTACCACATTTTACAAGATCATCTCCAAGGTTCTAACTAATAGGTTAAGTAAGATCCTCACTGAGATTATTCACCCTAGCCAAGCTGCTTTCATACCAGGGCAGCAAATCCATAATCATATTATGCTTGCTACTGAGTTATTGAAGGGCTACTCTAGGAAAGAAGGAACTCCTAAATGCATGCTGCAATTAGATATTCAGAAAGCCTATGACATGGTGGATTGGAAGTCCCTTGAGTGTATATTATATGAACTTGGCTTTCCTAAGATTTTCATTGATTGGATCTTGCTTGGTTCTTCCACAGTCAGCTATAGATTCAATATAAATGGTGATTATTCTGAAATCCTGGAAGCTAAAAGAGGTGTGAGGCAAGGGGACCCCATCTCCCCCTTGCTGTTTGTTATCATCATGGAGTACTTGCAGAGAATTATGGTTAAGATGAAGAGTGATCCTGATTTCCATTTTCATAGCAAGTGTGAGAAACTTGGCATAACACACTTGGCATTTGCTGATGATGTTCTACTGTTTAGTAGAGGTGACTATAATTCTGTGAACTGTATGCTGAAGGCCTTTAAAACTTTTTCTGATTCTACAGGTCTAAATGTAAACCCTCAGAAGTGTCAATTGTTTTGTGGTAGCATGGATATGGAGGTCATTGAAAGAATCAAGCTGCAGACCCAATTTGGAGTTGGTAACCTACCTGTCAGGTATCTGGGTGTTCCATTATCCAGTAAATAATTAGGGTTTTATCATAAAATTATTCACAAAGTAATTAGGTTAAAACAAAATGAAAATATATATTTTAAAGTATTTAAGAAAACATTTAAAACATACTATTTTAAACCTAATTAAAATACATGAAATAAATAATATTTTTATGATTTTTTTGATTATTCATAAAATAGGTATATTAAATAACAAGTGTGTGAAAAATGAAGTGAAAATGAATTAATTTGATAGGTTAAATAATTGTGTAAAGTTGATAAAAAAATGGAAGAAAAATAGTAGTAAAAAAATATGGTTTGGTCTCACCGAGGGTTGAACTCACGCCCTCTTGATTATCCAACAAAACATTTACCAACTGAGCCACGCGCGTGGACTGATTAGCAGAGGTGCCCATGTGATTATATGTGAAAGCAAAGCATGAAAAAGATTTGAAAAAAATAAAATGGACAAAAGGTCTGAGGGGGTGATCGAACCCCAGACCTAAGGCATGGCAAGAGTTTGGACGCGCGCTGTAACCATTGGGACACTACGATGAATTCGTAAGTGACACACCTATCATTCAAAATAAAATAAACTCGTTTCTGGGAAATTCAAAAAATGGCGCCACCATCTTCATCTTCAACCTCAAGCTTTTGAATTTCTGGAAATCGTATCTCTCTCAATTCTCAACCAAATCCAAAGATGTAAAGAGGGATTTTGCTCGTTTTTGGACGAGGATCATGATGGTGTCCTTTAATTTTATTTATTTTCAGTATAACATAAAATTCGCAAGCATGAACACTAAGAACCCTAAAACTGGAATTAAACATGAAATACTATATATGCATGATTTGATGCAATTGATTGAGGGCTAATGATCTATGAAGGTGCAGAAACCAACTGGTAACTTCATTTTAAATTTATCATGCGTGAATTATAGAGTTTGAAGCTTTTGAAACTTACCTGAAAAATGAAGATTTGGCTATGACCAAAAGGTGTTACAGAACTGTTGTAACGATCCAGATAGCTTCAATGACTCCTTTGGAAGGTGTTGAGATGCCTGGCTTGGACTGAAAGTGCCCAGAACTTCTTGCTCGACCCCAACTGCAACAGCTCCAAGTGAGAGGTGAAGATGATGATTCTTCACGCCCAGAAGTGTTTCAGAGGTTTGGATCACCTCTAAATGACTCCCCTAAGGTGTTTGAATACTTAATTCCAAAGGAAGAGCTCTGGTTTGAAGAATCCAAGTCTTCTTGCCAAAGAACCTTTGAAAACCTTAAGTATGAAGAAAGAAGAGAGAAAGCAAGAATTATGTTGCTTTGGTGTGTTTTCTGAATGAGAAAGAGCCCTCTATTTATAGGCAAATGGCTCAGAGCAATTGAACATAGCAAGCTTGCTTAGTGTAGTGAGTTTGGTTTCTTAGCCAAGAAGAAAATTTGAAAAGATCCTAAATGCAATGATGCATTTTCGGGCTAGCTTCCCCAACCATTGATCTTGTATGATCTAAGGGAACATTTCTGATTCAGAGGAGAGTTCTAATTGGCTTAGAACAAGATTCCTTGATGATTCATCATTTGCCATAAATTCAAAAATGCAATCATTACATAATCACATGCCTTTGTTTTTGGGAATCTTCTCTAATCCTTATGCAATGATGAATTTGGATGCATGGCATGTTTTCAGATGCATTAGAGGTCGTGTAGCATCACTTAGTGAAGCAAAATGCACAAAATTGCAAAGTTTCAAATTGTACATGACCTATAATTTTACTTTATGAGGCCAACTTTGAACAAGCATAACTCTTAGCTCAAAATGAATTTGGAGAAGGTTGAACACAATTTGGAAAGCCCTAAACATCTACTTCAAATCATTAGTTTATGATTCCTTCAGAATCCTTTGGCAAATTTGTGAAAAATGAGGCCAAAGTTGGAAGAAAACTAGGTTAAAAACACTTAGAAAATTTTCTAAGTGTTTTATGACCTAAAACTTCAAAATTCCCAAATCTCTTAAATGATTGATCTTTTGAAAAAAGTTCCATTGTAAGATGTTGTTTTATTTTGCAAGATCTACAACTTTCATGTTGGAAGTTTTTTGAGTTGTGTAGGTGAAATTTTGAGTTCCCACAATGCCCTCAAAAACCCTAATTCCCGACTTTTTGCTCCTTGAAGATTCTTCTTGAATTTCTTTGGTCAAATGACTTTAATATCCATATATTGATGATATTGATCTTTGAAAGTCATGGTTTGACCAAAAATCTTAAAAGTCAAAGGTGATCCCATACAGTTGACTTTTTCCAGATAAGGTGAGATTTTGGACTTTTGTGTGGAATTAAGATCTTCTCCTCAAATGAGTGATGAAAATGGGTTATATTGAGGTAGTATAGGTTCTTGAATCATGTCTTGAGTTTTGGATCCATGCCCTGATTAAAAGTCAACTATCCAGATGAATTAGGTTAAAAACCCTAATTGTCGACCAGATGAAATTGGTGGCTGTGGATCTTGAATTGAGGTGTGATGTCCAGTGGATCTTATTGTATGGATCATTTGAAGATGATTGAAGCCTTTAATAGATGTCCTGGAGCTTTTTAGGGTTTCCCAAAGGTGATCCCTGATTTCAGTCCTTGATAGGCTCAAAAACCCTAGTCTGGTGACCTGAGTAAACCTGTACTCAGAGGACTGGGTGTCTAATCAATCATAGGTGAAAAAATGAAGCTCTTGAGTCCTATGATTATGTTAGAGACTAATCCTTCTACTGATTGATCCTTTGCCTGAGTTTTCTTGTCTTTGAACATCCTTGATTAAATGCCAAATGAAGAAGTGACTGCTCTGGGTACTTGCTTTGACCTGACGAAAATCCTGAAGATATGTCATCTCAGGGGGGGTCAAAAATTAGGGTATGACAGATGCCCCTATTTAAGTTTCTTTTATCTAGAGGGAGAGAGATTGATATCTCGATCATTCCTGCGTGAAAGAGACTTAAATATCAAAGAATGCCCGAATTTTGGGCACTCCTGAGATGTTGTAATTGATAAAATCCTTGCATGACTTGATCCCGTTGTCGCACTTGGCGGGGGATGAGGAGACAAACTCCTGTAGAAATACTTGATGTGGACTCTGGTGAATGGATGGGCAGTGTATAATGCTCAATCCATCTTCTTTAACTAAGTGTTGACACTTAGAAAAAGGTAAACAACCTCCCCCTTGTTTCGGATGTCCATATCTCGAAACTGGTCTCAGCCGTGTTTGGACAATATCTCAGATAAAGAGAAAAATTTCCAAAGATTTGTTTCCTCATCAAACTTCTCATCAGCACTTGGAGATGAGATGCCATTTGATGGTAGTAGAGAAACTTCAAAGGTTTGTTTCCTCATCAAACTTCTCATCAGCACTTGGAGATGAGACGCCATTTGATGGTAGTAGAGAAACTTCAAAGGTTTGTTTCCTCATCAAACTTCTCATCAGCACTTGGAGATGAGACGCCATTTGATGGTAGTAGAGAAACTTCACCATCTTTCCTTTTGACTTGACGTCTTTGAAAGAATGTCATATGGCCTCATGATCTTTTGAGGGGCTAATGACTTTGCTTGAAGGCGGACGAACTGTTTTCATGGTGAAAACCAACATTCACCGACTTATGCCAGGGAATCAACAAACTGTTTTCCTAAGAGGAAAAACTGCCATTTGTCGACTCATGCCGGGGAATCAACATACTGTTTTCCTAAGAGGAAAACTGCCATTTGTCAACTCTGAGGGGATTTAACAAACTGTTTTCCTAGGAGGAAAACTGCCATTTGTCAACTCTGAAGGGGATGAAACATCCCAGAAATAGACAAACTGTTTAAAGAAACTACCATTTGTCGATCTCTTGAATTTTTAACAGACAAACTGTCTTTCCTTGGGGAAAGACTGCCATTTGCCAATTGCTAGGGGAACAAACTGTCTTCTACTGGGAGAGACTGCCATTTGTTGATCCTGTCGTGAAAGAAAGTGAGCAAACTGTCTTCTGCTGAAAGAGACTGCCATTTGCTGACTTTGTTGAGGAATCTTTAAGCGAAACGAACTGTCTTCATGAAGAAGGCTGCCATTCGTTATTTTTGCCCGAAAAAGTGAGCGAACTGTCTTTTGCCGAAAGAGACTGCCATTCACTGACTCCGCTGGGGATCGTTTGTCGATCTGCTGGGAGATTCTGAAATATTTTCTTTGACGAAAAGTGGCATCTCTTGACCCTGCTGGGGAAATACCAAACTGTTTTCCAGGAGGAAAAACTAACACTTGTCAATTATGTCAGGGAATCCACACTTCTTGGAGAAGAGAACCGCTCATCGACCCTGTAGGGAATTCCAAAATGCGAAATAGACTATCTTATTTGAAGAAGATTGTCGAGCGTCGCTCTGCGGGAGAATCTCGGCTGAGGAACTCCAAAAGTGAACAAACTATCTCTTTAGAGGAGATTGCCATTTGTTGACTTGCTTGGGGAGATCCTTGCGTACGAACTGTCGTCTTGAAGGAAAAAGTTCCTCCACAACTTGCAGGGGAAACTTGAGTTCATACCTTAATGACTCGGGCATTCACATGATCAAAGCCTGACTCGACTATGTATGCATGAATATTATGACAAATATAAAATGTAAAGTGAATGTGAATAGAATTGTCGCGGATGTAAAATCCTATGATACGACTTGAATCTTGTTGATCAGAAGATGTCTTCTTCTTGTAGTTCGAACTCTGTTGGGGATACCTGGTTATCAGTTGTCCGCT